>NW_023642479.1:0-7500 GCF_015228065.2 Penaeus monodon | reverse complement strand
GTGAAGTTTTTGGCAATGGTAATTCTTCCTTTTATCTCCGGTGAATCATCATATGTATTAGTGAAAACAGCTCCAAAATAAGTAAACGCTTTCACATTTCCACAACCATTCCATTTTATTGTAACATGTTCATCATCGTTCATTGCCGGTTATCTTCGAATCTTCATGATCTTAGTTTTCTTGGCATAAGAAACAAACCAGCCTTTCGCTTGCTTTTCTAACTTTACTAGTAGTTGTTGTATTCAATGATACTGCTGGCAATTAAAACTATATCATCGGCGTATCTTAGATTTGATATTTTTTATCCTCCAACATCTTTCAGTTCCTTCAAAAATTTTCTAGACCTCTCATAATTGCTTCAGAATATATATTAAAAAGGTGCGGAGACAGAATGCAACCTGTCGTACTTCTTGGGTTTACCTCGAACCATACTGTTTTAAACCCCTAAATGGTTTTTTTACAGTTGCTTACTGTTGGTTTATACATGGGTTTTATTAGTTGGATGATGTGTTTTTGGAAATTTCATATCGTTCATGTTATTCCGAGGATATCGTGATCAACAGTATCAAAAGCTTTTGAGTAATCGATGAAACACAGGTATAGGTCTTTCTGAGTTTTTCTGTTTTTCTCTATGATCAAATTTTAGATATAGAATCTGAACAAGCAGGTTTTCGCCCCTTTTTAGGCGAAAACCTGCTTGTTTTGTCTGCATTTCTTCTCTAACTTTTAAATTTTATTCTTTTAGCACATAATTTCAATAAAAATTTGCTGCTGTGACTTATTATGCAATTGTCCGTTATTGTTGCAATTGGAGTGCGTCACCTTTTTTAGGTATGGAGTAAAGACTGATTTTTACCCAGTCTTCTGGCATTTTCTTTCATTCCAAATTTTCGTAGAAAAATCCCCGGGCTCTTGTTATTCTTTACTTCTTTATGGGTTTTTTTAACTTCGTCTAGTAGTGGCGGTGGTTCATCTTCCGCTGCATTTAGTCTAATTAAAGTTTTAGATCTTTATTCTTTTTGTATAGTTGGAAAAAATATTGATTCCATCTATCTTTGACTTCTTTTCCATTACATAAAACAAGTCCATCTTCAGTTTTGATAGGTCCATTGTAGATTTAAATTTTCGTGTAATTTTTCATACTCCTTGGTAGAGTCTTTAGTTGTCAGTTTTCAATTCACTGGCAACGTTCATTAAATATTTTTCCTTATCTCGTCGCAATAATCTTTTAAATTTTGTATTTGTTTTTTATAAATTACTTCTTCAACTGGGTTATTGATACCTTTGATTTAGGTATCTTGTTTCAATTTCACTTAAGTTTCTTCACATATCCAGGAAGAATTTGTCTTTTTCTTTTTGGCGATAGTTCTTTATGGATATATATATATAAAATATATATATATATATATATATATATATATATAATATATATTATATATATGTATATGTGTATATATGTATATATATATATATATATATAAAATTTTATATATATATATAAAATATAAAATGTGTGTGTGTGTGTGTGGTGTGGTGTGTGTGTGTGTGTTTTGTGTGTGTTTTGGTTGTGTGTGTATGGTATATATATATAATATATATATATATATATATATATATATATATATATATTTATATATATATATATCTGTTCATTGTATTCAACCTCTATTGTAAATTTATCCACAGTCTTTCATCAGTGACTATTACTCCAATAATTTAATTATGGGCAGTAAACACTGAGTATATATAGTACATGTGTAAAAATGGTACCTTATAGGATTCTAAAAGCAATGCAGAAACAGTATTGTTCAGTTTAATCTTAAGGAACAAGGACAAAACTTTAAATATATTTAGCATATCCTTCTTAAATAATATTCTCTCTGATACCACTGACAACCTAGAAGTAAGTAGCTTTGTAATCACCTTACTAGAAATAAATATTTAATAATAGAAACCTTAATTTAAGGTACCAATATCATAGATTCAGGTATTTGTTTATTTTATATTTTGATGGCTATCCCTTAGTTGAGAATCGGGGTCTTGGTGGTTGCTTTGGTTTGGTGGTAAATTACATTCTTTGTACTAGGTTATTTATCCTATTACCATAATGTTAATATTATATATAAGTTTATTAACATTCAAAGATATGCTTTAACTGAGTGAAATGTGTGAATTATTACTACTTTGATAGTATATATGACCACTTGGCAACAGTTGTTACTTTTGTTTATAGTTTTACTTATGAGTACGGACATAGAAGAAATGGATGAACATGTAGAGATTGTATGTCATCGCTAATGAAGAAGAAAGAAAGAAACAATAAGAATTTTCTTTTTCTCCAGAATCCATTGAAGTATCCATTCAGTAAACAAATTCCAACAAAAAAGGCGAGGCCGCAGCGACACGCACACGCACACACACACACACACATGCAGAAAAAAAACACAATCAACGCACTTTGCAATTTCTGTGGGGACGCATGTCTGTGTTCGAATGTTAAATTTTAGAAGCCAAACAGTAAACACACTTGGGCTACACATGTTTTTTTCTTTTTTTTCTAGGTTGCTGTCGTTTTTACTGCCATATCTTTGTCCTTTGATGAAATTCGAATAGTAACCTAATTTGTTTATGAAAGTTAAACGTTCTTTTTTCTTTGTTGTTTCAGTTTTCTCCATTCCTTGTACTCTCCTCCGTTTTTTAAGCTCCTATGTTAAGAACCACCACTACTCGCTTTTCTTAACTGATTCTGATTAGGATTGTAAAGTGAAGGTTTACATTATGCATCACAGAAAAAAATGGGACTCTTTCTGTGTTTTGCTTTTAATATGTTTCATTGGAATGGCATAGTTTAAAATGAAAATTTACCAGAATGCCAGGTATTCTACAAAAACTTAATATCTAACAAAAGAGCTTTGAATGTACTTTTTAACTCCTACTGAAATCGGTAAAAAAAATCTTATATCACAAGAAGCTTGGAACATAAAGTACAGGAATATACTCATATCTTGCAAAAATGAAAAGAATTTGTATGTGTAGTTTAGAAGACAAAATAGAGTAAAACAAACTTCTATCTTTTTCTCCGTGCTTAGAATAACACGGTTATACCAAGCGGATACAAATGGACACGACAATTGAATATGTAGAACTTTTCACAAGCTAGCAGATTCGATGGGTATGTGTGCAGTGTAGCAAAAGTTCAGGACCGAAACTTTTTATGACTGATTCCGAAGAATGTTAAACTGTGTTCGTAATATTTATAAGAAAAAAAAGTGCAGCCATATCATTTGTGTTTAGGTGAATGTGTCAGTATATATATACGTGTATGAATAAAGACACACACACTACACACACACCACACACACACACACACACACACACACACACACACACACACACACACACACACACACGCACACACGCTCAACACACACACACACACACACACAAACACACACACACACACACACACACACACACACACACACCACACACACACACCTGTGTGTGTGTATTTATGCGTGTATTTATGTATGTATGTATTATATCTATGTATATATATACACATGTGTGTGTCGTGTGTTTGTTTGTTTGTATGTACGTGTTTGTGTGTTTATGTGTGTGTGTTTGTGTGTGTGTGTGTTTATTTGTATGTGTGTGTTTATTTGTGTGTGTATTTGTGTGTGTGTGTGTGTTTGTGAATGTGTATATGTGCGTCTTTGTGTTTGTGTGTACGTGCGTGTGCGTGTGCGTGTGCGTGTGCGTGCGTGGTGTGTGTGTGTGTGTTGTGTGTGTGTGTGTGTGTGTGTGTGTGCGTGTGCGTGTGTGTGTCGCTGCGGCCTTTTTTGTTGGAATTTGTTTACTGAATGGATACTTCAATGGATTCTGGAGAAAAAAAACAATTCTTGTTGTTTCTTTCTTTCTTCTTGATTAGTGATGAAATACAATCTCTACATCTTCATCCATTTCTTCTATGTCTGTACTCATAAGTAAAACTACAAACAAAAGTAACAACTGTTGCCAAGTGGTCATATATACTATCAAAGTAGTAATAATTCACACATTTCACTCAATTAAAGCATATCTTTGAATGTTAATAAACTTATATATAATATTAACATTATGGCAATAGGATAAGTAACCTAGTACAAAGAATAGCTGTACCATAGCTGTAGTTGAAATAAACAACCTAGTTCCATTACTGTCTATTCAATTTTGAAACGTAATCTTTTAAAACATTTTCGTTCGCCCTTTCTCTTTTAACTGGGCTGCTACACTTACATGGCTCCCCTTATATTACCTTTAAAACTATGTTCTTTACCAAACTTCCTTGAAAGTAAATGAATGTCATCTTTTGAGGTATCACAAATAAAATAAAGCTCTTTGGCGGGGACTTATCTGGTCATCAAATTAATTAAAATAAAATTCTATTCCTTATATTATAATAACATAATTAGACTATGAATAGGTCTCTCAACATAAGTAGATTCTTTAATCCTTTTACCATCTTTATCAAGACATGAATATTTGTTTTCCTTACATGTCCAACTTCATCACAAATTACCTCACTTACACGACCCATTTTCCAGTGGTTTTCTAGTTTCATTTGATCCTTTATAATCAGAATATCACCTCCTTTCATATCACTTCTGGGTTGAATCTTTTCCTTGAATATAGATCATTACTTTGAAAGTTGCCTGGTGGTGGCAATACAACCTTTAATTTCATAGTCAAAAAATGGTTTAGAGTTAGAGGATGTAAGTTCTCTATTGAATTAATACTGCCCAGTGTCAATGGAGGACTATTGACTATGGATTCTGCGTTAACCATAAATGTTTGTAATGAATCATCATCTGGCTGACAAGTATCACTGACAAAATATTTTGTACAGCTACGAATCTGTCTCTCCATACATATGACTAGCATAAGGTAAATTCATTTTTTAAAATTGATTCAATCACAGTTGTTCTTTAACATTACATTGCTGATTTTTGTTTGTTACATTTCCTTTAAGCAAATCTCAAGTTCACCTTGGTACCCACAAAATTGTACCTCTATCTGATCTCAACTGATGCACTGGCCCTCTCCTACCAACAAAACGGTGATAAGCATTGGGAAAAGAATCAGTATCCATAGATTCAACAACTAGGTGAACAGTTCTTGAAATTAAGCATGTGAACAATGCTCCATACCTCTTGACTGCACTGCATCTTACCTTCATACTGAATGGACCAAAATAATCTACAGCACAATAAGTAAATAGAGGAGGGGGGTTCAAGTCTGTCCTTTGGCAGATCTGACATCTTTTAGTCAAGTGTTTTACCTTTAGATTTCTATAATCCAGTAACCTGCTGATCTTATTTCATTTAAAGCTATGCCACGACTTTGATGATAAACTCTTTGTTGATAGTGACAAATCAGTAATTCTGATATGTGGCATTTAGCTGCTTCATTCAAGTTAGCCTGACCAAATCTTCCTCATACTTTTATGATCCCATCTGTATCCATAAATGAATCATTTATACAAACTGATTTAGGACACTCTCCTTCGTTTGAAGAACCCCTTATTCATCAGCATAATATTTACTCTGACGTTCCTTTATTATTACTTTCTCTGCCTTTTTAAGCTCTGAAACTGTCACAGGACCACATGTTACATTTCTCTTGTCAATTTTCACCTTTGATGATTCTATGGTTTTCTTATACTTTGTAGTCTTAAACACAATACAGTAGCTCTTTTAGCTCTAAACCAATCTGAGAAATAGTCTAATCTATCAAGAAATGGTACTTCTTTCATTGAAGTTACTTCAAATTACACTTTCTTACTTCTGGATCATTCTGTAAAAGGGATCTCTGTTCGCAGGAACTTACACAATTATCAAGTTTCTTCCAAAGAAACTTTGGACCATTCCACCACATCAAATTATTCACTAATTCTTTAACACAAAGTCCACGTGCCGCACAATCTCTGGATTTGACTCTGACTGTACATAATTCCACTGAATACGATCAGTTCTATCTCTAATATACTGAACTCTATTTGCAACAAAACATGAAACTTTTGATATTATTTGAAGTATATCCTAAGACTGCTTTACTATCTTGTCTAAAATATTTCCTTTATATTTTGATAATCAAGTTCCTTTCTTAACATGACACTTTCTTTAGTTGACACTACTGCTGTCAGTTCCTGTCTTGGAATAATAACAGCTTTCAGTGGAATTACTCTAGACTTGGACATAAAGAAAAAATAATTTCATCATTACCATTAACAAATCCAATATATGAACACAACCCATAGCCATCTTGACAGGCATCTGAAAAATGGTGTACTGATTGAATTTCTGCAAAGCCTTCTGGTTTATGACATCTTGGTTTATAACATCTTAAGGGTCTGCAATTCACATAATTCATTTCTCCATTTTTCCCACAAGGGTTTAATGTGAGCAGGGACAGGATCATCCCATTCTACTTTACCCCTTCATAAATCCTGGAGTATTTTCTTTCCTAATAGAATCAATGGAGATACTAATCCCTAGGGATCAAATATGGGGCTTACTGTTGACAAAATGCCTCTTCTAGTTAAAGGCTTTGAAATTAACTCAGTATCAGATTCTATGCACTACTCTATACCAAGTGTCCTTTCCATTGGTAGTGTATCCTTTGTCAAGTCAGGACTTTTAATGCTGTCAGATATTACTTACTAATAGCAGAAATCACTTCCTTTTTGTTTGAGGAAAATTTGTGCAATGTGAAACCCCCCCAATTGCATAATTAATAGCAAGTTAATAGCTTCAGCTACTGTTGACACTGACATTAACTCACCATCTATATAAAAATTATCTCTGACAAATTTGGCTGTCTAATGACCATAATCTTTTTCATACTGATCTACTATCATTTTTAATGCAAAGTTTGTAACATTAGGAGATTAATTAGCTCCAAAAAGATGAACTGTCATTCGAAATTCCATTATTTCATCTTCTAAATTACCATTTTTCCACCATAAGAACCTAAGAAAATCTGTTTCGACATTCAACTTTAACTTGATGGTACATTTGCTTAATGTCACAAATAAATGCTATTGGTTCTTGGCAGAATCTTCACAATACTCCCCGTAAGATTATTTGTTAAGGCTACCATCTCGCTGTGGGGTGATACGAGGATCACATTGACACACTTCAACTATCTTCCGATGTACTTCAAGAATATCAATATCCATGAGTGATACGCCATCAAAGGTCTTCATTACTAGGTACTTACTATATGAGATACTTTCATATTTACCAGGCAAGATTTCCGTAATGGATTGAGGAGGACTTTTCTCCTTCTTGCCTACCTTGCCCTTTCGAGGTGGAAGAATCTAGAGTGACAACATGTGATTTTCCAGAGGGATTGGCCAAGGGATTGTGTAGGTCGTCAGGGAGAGAGCTAGTTGTTTGTAAGTTATGAAATCATACTAATTAGAATTCTTCATTCCTCCCCCCTCCCTCCCCCCATCCA
>NW_023642478.1:0-9818 GCF_015228065.2 Penaeus monodon | reverse complement strand
AAAATTTTTTCTTCCCCTGTATGTATCATTTTTTCATAATTAAAAACATTGTTTTTTTAGTTGGCTTGTATATTGTGTGCATTTACATTCGAGAATTAATTAAAGGTTTGATCGCTACTGAATAAACCTTGACCCGAGTGCTACGCAGTGGTATCAGTCAACCCCCAATACCCAATGGCAAGCATAGGCGGTCTTCGGGGCGGACACATATGTATATATATATACATGTATATTATATATATATTAAAATAATATATATATATAATATATATAATATGTGGTGTGTGTGGGTGTGTGTGGTGTGTGGTGTGTGTGTGGTGTGTGTGTGGTGTGGGTGGGTGTTGTGTATATAGCATATGTACACACCAAACAAACACACACCACACACACACACACAACACACGTATTAATAATATATTTTAATAATTATAAAATTAATATAATATACATATATATAACATATACATTTTATATAATTATTATTAAAAATTTATAATATTGATATATTAATATATATTATATACATTATTATTTATAATATATTTATTTTTTTTAAGTATGTGTATGTAAGTATGTAGTATATGTGTGTATACATATATGTATACATACATATACCTACAAAACTACTACACATACTTAAAAAGAAAATAAAATTTTATAATAATATAAATGTATATTAATTATTTTAATCATTATATATATTATATAATATAATAAAAATATACACACACACACCATATATATGTATATATATGTGTTGTGGGTGTGTATATATATATATATATATATTATATACATACTAATATATATAAAAATTATATATATATATATATTATATAATATATTATATAAAATATAATATTATATATAAAATATGGTGTGTGTGTGTGTGTGTGTTGTGGGTGTGTGTGGTGGTGGTGTGTGTGTGTCCTGTGTGTGTGTGTGTTTGTTTGTGTGTACATATACAATATGATAAATATATATATATTATAATAAAATTTTTATATAAAATATATAATATATATATATAATATATTTTGTGTGTGTTGTGTGGGGTTTGTGTGTGTGTGTTGGGGTGTGTGTGTGTTGTTTTGTGTGGTGGGGTGGTGTTGGTGTATGTCAGGGTCCCATCTATGTGTTTATTAATATATATATATAATATATATAATATATTATATATATATATATATATATAAAATATTATATATATATTTTATTGCTACGCCAGTGGGTCTTTGTCTCTGTGTGAAAAAGTTTTTAACATGAAAAGGATGACCTGGGCATGTGTTAACTTTGAAGGGACCTGGGCAAACATGACGTAGCTGGCTGTGAGCGGAGGAGCGGGACAAACAAGCAGAGAAAACGGATTTTTGGGTGTGCCCCCTTTGGGGAAGCCCTTTCGTTGGTGGCCCTTGTGACCTGATATTTTGGTTGGCCCTGTTATTAAAAGCTGTATTGTGCGGGTTGGGGACATGCTGATTTCCCCCCTGTATTGTGCTACAGAAAAGTGTACGGGTAAAATAATTTTGTGTAAATAAAGGGAAAGACTGTCATTTTGTGTTTTTTTTCCGGCCCTGCCTCGCCAAGTGGGTTTCCCCTCCTGGTGTTCTGGGACGCCTGTGGTGCTTAGTGCCTCTTGGAGCTGTTCAGTGTTCCCCGACCTGTGGATAACACGCCCGTCTGCCCTAGCCTGGGCCCCTTTCGTTGGTGGCAGGAGAGGACGAGGCGGCGGCCCGGGCCGTAAACAATATATATATATATTATTACGGTTGTAGGTTTTTGACGAGATTTAGTCTTTGTCTAGGGGGAATGATGTAAAATACCAAAACCATAATAAAATTTAGATGCATTAAGGACTTTACTCCCAAAGCATTATAGTATTTCATATTTTCCAAAATTCATTATATTTATTTAGTTATTTAAATTTAATAAATTTGGTAAAGGTCTTAGCTTTAACTTTGGTTAATTCACTTAGTTAGGCAACTATTAGATTTTTAAGTGATAATATTGCTACGCCAGTGGGTCTTTGTCTCTGTGCGAAACATGTGTTAACATGACAAGGATGACTGGGCATGTGTTAACATGAAGGGACTGGGCAAACATTGACGCAGCTGGCTTTGTGAGCGGAGGAAGCGGAGGAACAAGCCAAGAGAGACGGAGTTGGGGACTGCTCCTGTGAAGACCTCGTGTGTGCCTTTGTGACCTGATATAACTTTGTGTTGCCCTGTTATAAGCCTGTATCGTGCAGTGTGACATGCTGGTTTCCCCCTGTATTGTGCCTATAGAAAAGTGTACGGGTAAATAACTTATGTAAATAAAGGAAAGACGTGTCATCGTGTGTTTATTTCGTGCCTGCCTCGCCACTTGGCGTTTCCCTGGTGGTTGTTCTGGGACGCTGTGGTGCTCGGTGCCTCTTGGAGCTGTTCAGTGTTCACGACCTGTGGATAGCACGCCGTCTGCCTATCCTGCCTTGTGGTTGGTGGCAGAGAGAGGAGGCGGTCGGCGTAACAATATTTTCATGGAAATTCATAAGAGTAATGATTTTTATTTTTATTTAACAATCCATCACCAACACTTAAAATATACATAACATTTACTTACACCATCACACCAACATAAATCATTATTCTCAATCAATAACCTATTTATATTACATTACACCATCAATAATCTCGTTGTGAAACACAATTTTTTTTTATACTTACCAAATATTGATTTCTAGTCACAGCTGAGTAGTGAGCGAGGTTAGAAGTTGGAGCTGCACAGTTCAATGGCTGAACAACTCTATTTTTTGCCGGCTTACTTGCCTCTTATATAGGCCTACTTGGCGGTTCTGCAGGGCAACGTCTGAGAGATGGCGCGAAAGAAGTCAAGACCGCTTGTTCTCCAACTAGGTCGGTTTAGGGGTCAAGACGTTCGTTATCCAATTGAAGATTTCGCGACGATAATCTCAATTGCAGACGGAACGGCGGTATTTGTAGCAATATATATATATATATATATATATATATATATATATATATATGTGTGGTGTGTGTGGTGTGTGTGTGTGTGTGTGTGTGTGTGTGTGTGTGTGGTGTGTGTGTGTGTGTGTGTACATATATATACACATACATACATGGGTGGGTGCTTCATACTCAGGTGATGAAGCGATGGTGTAGTAGCCAGAGAAAGTGCTAGCATGCCTTCTCACTTGCAGTTACCACCGCTGGCTAGCCTAGTGCGACAAAGGGAGCAGTTCTGCATAAGCCTCGCCTGCCAGTTCACAGCCTCTCCATCATCGAGACTTCTGCAGTGCTTCCTCGTGGCCCATCCATGGAAACGTGGGCACCATTGAGGTCCCAGGCTAAACTGTGAGGGACCTCAGAGCAGCAGGAAGCCTAGAGGTAAGGAGCCATGGCCGACAATTGCCCCTGGCAGACATTCGTATTGTTCTGGTGACTTCAATGTCGTATCCGGTTTGCAGTCGAGCTGGCTACGAAATGTCTGTCAGTCTTCATGGCTCGGAAGTTGATCCCAGCGGTGAGAACAGCCTCCTTCTCCGCGACTTGCTAGGTCCCAGAGATTGAGGATTTCTGGCTCCTGGTATCAGTGCTTCAGCCCGCATCGCTGGATATGGTATAGTGATACGGATACTGTGGCCAAGGAGATTGACCACATTCTTCTCAGCACTTGCTGGAGGATCCTTCAAAATTGCAGGGTTTACCAGAGTGCTGAGTTTTGTGGCACTGACCATAGGCTGGTAGTGGCTACCCTGCGGGTCCACTTCAAATTACTCTTGAAACTTGAAAACCTGATGACCCAGCTGCTATGTGGGAGTCCTTCAAGCGTAAATACTCGAAGCAGAGCAGGAGTCCATTGGCATACTCCCGAGGGCAAGGCAAAATTTCATCTCACTGGAGACTTTGAAGGCCACTGAAGTGTGTCATATGGCTCACCAGATGGCAATGAGGATTGCATCGCTCTTTGGTGTGTAGAGTATGGACACTGCGGAGAAGGGACAAGGAACAGTTCATCAGGAATCTTGCTGAGGAGGTGGAAGCAATTTCTTGGTAAATGACTTTCGCCCTGCCTACCAAACCCTGAGAAAGCAGAACTCTAAGCCCTCCTCGCAGATGACTGCAGTCCGTTCAGTGGATGGACAGACCATCTCAGATCATGTTGGGGCTCATGAACATTGGGCTGAGTAGTCTGAGCAGTTGTACCAGGTAGGCCCTCCGACAGTTAGCTTGGATACAAAGTGGTATTACAATACCTGTAATGGACCCACCCATCAGCAAGGAACCTCCTACCCTAACTGAGGTTAGGATGGCAATTTCTAAGCCAAAGAATGGGAAAGCCCCAGGCATATGTGATATCCCTGCTGAATTGCTAAAGGCTGGGGATGAAACCTATAGTCAAGGCTTGCATGCAGTCTTAACTGCCATCTGGGAGTCTGGTTCCATTCCCCCTGACCTGTTGAGGGCGTGGTCATCCCTCTCTAGAAGGGGAAAGGGGATCGGTTGAGACTGCAGCAACTACCGTGGTTATTATACTGCTTAGTATGCCAGGCAATGTTTTCGCCCACATTCTTTTGAAATGGATCCATGACCACCTACTAAGGCACCAGAGACTTGAGCAGTCTGCATTCACTCTTAGCAAGTCCACAATAGACTGTATCCTAGCACTGTCGAGTAATTGTGGAACACTGTTGTGAGTTCGGTCATGGCTTGCTTGCAGACTACATAAACCTCAAGAAGGAGTTTGACTCGGTGCATCGAGAATCACTATGGGAGATTCTGAGACATAGCAGAATTCCAAAATGGATTATTGGCCTAATAGCAAGCCTATATATCTGTACAGAAAAGTGCTGTAAAGTGTGGTGGGGGCCTGCAAACTTCTTCCCTGTTAATTCAAGGGTGAGGCAAGGCTATGTCCGTGCACCAACACTTTTCAAACACCTGCATGGACTTGTATAATGGGCAGAGCTACTATCCAAAGTCAGTGTGAAGCAACACTTGGCAATATCAAGGTCTCAGACCTGACTTTGCTGATGATTGTTGCTATCCTATATGAGTCTCTGGAGTCACTGGTGGCAGTTTCTGATATATTTAGCAATGAGGTTAAGCCTTTGGGCCTAGAGGTCTCCTAGACCAAGACCAAGATTCAGGACTTAGTGGCCTGCTAGGGGAACCATTTCAGTCGGTCCATGCTTGTGGTGAGGGACGTGAAGTCACAGAGAGCTTTGCATACTTTGGTAGTGTAGTCCAAATCTCTGGGCTGTCTGTAGACAGATTGGCCTGGCAGCAGGATATATGAACTCGATCAACAAGAGCATTTGGAGATGTTGGTACCTATGTAGACGGACCAAGCTACATATCTTCAAGGCTTGATACTACTAGTTTGGCCTCTATCGAAACAAAACCATCTTGATGCCTTTTGTAACAATTCTCTTTGCCGGAATCAAGGGGTACAATTGGCAGGAATATGTGTCAAACCGACGGCTACACTGTGAGACTGGCATGGGACCTTTTACTTGCATAGTCTTGGATCGCCAACTCAAGCTATATGGGCACCTAGTTCGTTTCCTTGTGGATAACCCTGCCCATCAGGTTGTCTCTCTGCGAGACAATCCTGGGTGGAGGAGGTCCATGGGACGACCTGGAAGGTCGTGGCTTGGGCAGCTCGACCAGAACTGTTGCGAGGAGGCAGACCGACGGCCTGCCTGGAGGGATTCTCGTGGCTGGAAGTGAAGGGTGGATGCTGCCATGTGCCCCCTTGATGATGATGATAGTATACACACACATATATATATGTGGTGTGTGTGTGTGTGAGTGTGTGTGTGTAATGCCTGAGTTATCCTTTAACAAGTGAAATATTGAAACAAGCGAAGTAACCAAGAAAGTCTCACCAGATGTACACCACATGGCAGACAAACCTAACCATTTGTTTGTATGTGGTTTTGCACCCTACTGACTTATCAGCGAAGTGGACACGAAGTAATAGCTTTTTGACCTGTCTTAACCCACACTAGGTGCATCTGAACCTCTTACCCGGTGAGTTACTCGAACAATTAGTAGACAGATCTCCCAAGTTTTAGCTTAGAAAATACTAGAATCCAACATTAAGGCAATATTGAATAAGTCAATAAATAATGAAGTTTTCCTCTTGATAACAATTAATCCCAAGTACTGGAGATCTGACACTCCTCAAAGGTCAGTGGTGGCAGTTTTACCTTTTAACTGTGGAATGTTAAACATTAGATAAAGAATAAGTAAAAATTTAAACGACCGCTTCGGAAAACCACTGTGGTGGCCTGCGGGGGGATCGCCTCCACGAAACATTTCACGCCTTGTTAAAATATAAAATAAAATTAATACTTAAAATTTATTCGAGTAAATTAAGAATTATTGGTAATTTCAATCAATAAATCGAATTTACCACTAGGGAGATTTGTTATCTGTTCTGGATGATAAAATTAATTTAGTGCTTGAATTTGTTGGAAAATATTGAATATACAAGTTTTTTTTATACCATTTTGAACATAAAAGGGTCATGAAGATATCTTTAAGTCATGGACAATATCGTGCTATATTAGTTTAAGTATTTTAAACTTATGATTGCATGATATATATATATATTTTTATATGTTGCATGGTATATGTAGGAGGGCTCTGTAAAAGGGGAACTTTAAGCATAAATTTGTGCGAAAACTTAGAGATGAAAAATATTTTCATTTAATTTTAAATCCTTGCGAAATCAGTGATGTGATTTTTTTTTTTTTTTTTTTTTTTTTTTTTTTTTGATTGGTGTTAGTCAAGGGTTTGGGCGATTACCGTTGGGGTTTTGTATACTGCAAGAGGCGGTAGAAAAAGGAAAAAAAAAAATTAATTAATTAATTAATTATGAAAAATAAAATTATAAAATTATAAAAAAAGTCTACTGTATGGACCCTTCGTCTCCGCTAGTGTGAAAAAAGTGTTTAAAGCTCAATTGCTTATATTATTAGATAAAGCAAAAATATTCCAATGTAATATAATTAAGTCCGTTAGTGGAAATTTTAGCCTCTTTGTGACAAAAAAATATGCCCAAATAAGTAAAATTTTGCTAAAATAAATAAAAAAAATAAAATAATAACATAAAATTAAATGAAATCAGCTAGTGAGAAATTTGTGTCCACTAGTAGGTTTAATTATACTCAGATTCTGTCACATACAGTGAGTGGATGCTCCATTCCACATGTCATTAATTAATAAACAAAGGTAAATGCAAAATAAAGAAAATGTATTTGGTAATGCGGATTGCAAAATAAAGCACTACTTATAGTGAGCCCGAGCGCGAAGTAGTTTAGCATTCAGTGTGTATTACAAAATAAGATATGGTTACACGTTCTAATATAGTAATAAAATAATCCCACTTGCAAGTGAACTGACTTACCAACAAAAAAAACAATAGTACTGATTTGTACAATAAGTAAATCCAGTAAAAATAAATAGTTAAAAAAAAAAGGTACCCCAAGCAAAGGTTTTTAACAGTTAAATGAATACATAAAGGTGATGATTAGAATGCCAAACCTCAGATCAAGCTGGGCAAGGAAATCAGGGTTTCACGTCCCGCCGCCAGCGAGAGCCAAGGGAGCACTCTTTCAGAGAACATTAATAAAAGCATGGACCTGCCCCGAGATGTCACACAAGTTGTAAGAGTTTACAGAGAAGTTGGAGAGGAAGGAGAGGATGATTGATTATTTAAAATTATCTGCCGTGTCAAAATGCCAAGGTCATCTCTAATCTCTCGCAGTTTGTTTCTAGAGGTTTTTGCCTCCATTTTTCCTTCCATTTATCCGAAGACAACTCCTGATGCTGAGTTTCAAGTCGCTGTGTGGGAGAGGAAAACGAGCATCACAAGGCTGGAGTGGCAGCTGCCTTGGCCTTCTGATCAGCTTTGCTCGTTCCCACTTATACCAACATGGCACTGCATCCAAACATTTGAGTTATTTTTTTTACTACTGACATCAGTGCAAGCCAAGCTTTAACCCCCCTTTTTACTGGATGTAATGATTTTAAGCTCTTGATTGCTTTTCCAAAAGCACTACAAGAGTCCGGTATATATCACAATAGAATTGGTTCGTAAGATCTCTAGTCATCTTAACTGCTGCAAGGATTTGGGATGTAACTCTGCTGTGAAGATCAGGCTGCCTAATAAGACTGCCCAGATGCAGTCTTCCTTCTGCTCACTGCTGCAAAGCCCACACCATTTTCAGACTTTGAACCCTTCTGTATATATTAAAACTGATCCTTGGTACTTAGAAATATAACTGATGATCTCTCTCCGACTTTGCTTCGGAATCTCTTTCCCCTTCCCAATTCCCGACCAAATTCCAGCTTCGACTTGATTGTCGAAGGGGGAATTGGGGAATTCCAACAGCCAGAACCTTGGTGAGACTTCAATTAAGATCTTCCACATGATTCCTCATTCTCCTAACCATAGGATCAGCCATCCTCAAGGGGGTTGAAAAACCAATCTGGATGTAGGAGACTTTCCCCGAATCCTTTATAGTCCTCGTGTAGTAAATCAGGTTCCTGTAGTCCCGGTGTTGTAATGAAAGAGGTGGTTCTCCACTTTTCAGCATACAAGGGACTCCCCCAGGTGAAGACCTGAAAAGCCACAGTACAGATCTGAAGAGCTCATTGTGAACTGAGTTCAACATTTCCCGGGGAACAGTGTGAGTTGGCAGATGATAAGCCTCACATCCATAATCAAGCCAACTACGAAAAGCGCTCGGTAAAGCCGCAGTGTAGATGGCACTGTTTCTCTCCCTATAGAATCCTATTTTAATAGGGTCTAACAGGAACTTCTGGGAGCTCTCCGGTAAGTGAGATATATTTGGTATGGGAATATCGTCACTTCCTGGGCAGTCTTACGGCAAGCTGCAAAGCAGAGGGCCATTTCTTTGTGCAAAAATGGCAAATTGTATGGAAGTTCTGCTGCAGTCCTATGAAGAAACGACACTGGGTGTCGTTCCCTGCTCAGCACGAAGAGTGGAGAATCAGGCAGTGTAAGATGTCCAGAGGAGATCTCTGCCATGGATTTAGCTAGCTCATTTTGCAACATCTTTTTTATCTGTGATGATTATGCCATCTGTCTTCAAAACAGGTGAAAGACAGTGGGTGTGGTCTTTCAGCGATCTTACGCACCTTGTCCCATACCCATGCCTAAGGGGGGGCCCAGAGTTAATTGAGGAGACATACTGTCTCCACGACGTCCGCTAGCCTCCCTTTAGCACCCTGCCTGGCTCGGGGCTTCTTGTAATGATCAAGGTTACAATGCTGGGGCGGGCGTTTCAATTGCCTTAATGCAGCTTTTTGCTCTGACAGCTTGTTGCATCATCGACCCCATGGTACTAGAGGTCGACTAATGTCCGCTACTTTTCGGAATGGAGCTCGCTGCAAGGGAATTCGTGATCTGAAGTGTTTAAAAGCATCTAAAACACTGGAAATCATTTACAGATCCTTGCAATATGCAGTTGATCTAAAAATTCAGTCCGCATGTTCAAGTCGCCATCTTACACTCCAAGGGAGCCATTCACTCCTCCAAAAGTATTGGAAAGTTGTTGCTCCAGTAACTTCCATGATCTGTCAAGTGAAATCATTGGAATCAGGAGCCATTGACAGGTTAATTGAGATGTCCAGTTTGATTGGAATTGTCATATTCTAAAACTGCATCTACCCTAAGAAAAGGGCCCAGGCCTCCTCGGGGAAAGGGTTGCCCAAACCAAAGTTTCCCCCCCAAAGAAAAGGGGAATGCCGGACCTTTAAAATTTATTTCCAAGGGGAAGGGTA
>NW_023642477.1:0-39929 GCF_015228065.2 Penaeus monodon | reverse complement strand
TAATATTTTTTTTCTTTTAAAAAAAAAATTTTTTTTGTATTTTTACTTTTTAAAAATTAACTTATTTAAAAAAATATTATTTAAAATTTTTTTTATTATTTTAAAAAAAAAAAGTTTTTAAAATTAAAAATTTTTTTTGGCAAAAAAAAAAAAAAAAAAAAAAAAAAAAAAAAAAAAAAAAAAAAAAAAAAAAAAAAAAAAAAAAAAAAAAAAAAAAAAAAAAAAAAAAAAAAAAAAAAAAAAAAAAAAAAATACTAATAAATTAAAGAATAATAATAATGATAATAAAAGAAATAATAATTATAAAATTAATATTAAAATTAAAAATATTTAATTATTTTAAATTAAAAAAAAAATATAATTTTATTAATATTATAATTTTTAAAAATTAAAAATTTATAAAATTTAAAAAATTTTAAAAATGATTTGTATAATATATAATAATTTTAATAAAATTATTAAAAATAAAAATTTATAAAATTTTTATTTTTTTTTATATTTATTGCAAAATAAATTTTTAATATTAATTATTCCCCAAAATTTAAAATAAAAATATTAAAAAAATTTATTTGGGGGTTATTAAAATATTCCAATTTTGGTTTTTATTTAATTTTTTTTTTTCCTTTTTTATGGTTTAAAAAAATTTTTTACATTATTTTTACATTTTACATATTAATTAAAAAAATAAATAATATTATAAAAACTATTTTGTTATTATTTTTTGAAATTTACATTTTTATTGTATTGGGTTTATTATAAAATTTTTTACATTTTTAAAATAACAATTTCTGTATTAAAATAAAATAATAATCAATAATGATAATAATTTTTAATTTTTTTAATATGTTAAGAATTATTTTTTTATAATAATTTTTTTTTAATATATAAAAAAAAAAAATAAACGATAAAAAGATGATAATCATGAATAATGATGATAAAAAAGGGAAATTGTTTAATTTTATAAAAAAAAAAGGTAAAAAAAAAAAAAACCCCAAAAAGGGAAAAAAAGCGCAAAATCTACCGAAATATAGTTTTTTGAGAGTAACCCCAAAAAGTTTTTCCATTATTTGATGACTGGAAATTATTGGGGTAATAATGATAATAATTACCGATTCTTTTAATATGACAATAAGATGATAAAAAAGTGAGAAAAAGAAAATTTTGGATAACTTTTGAGATTTTTAGTATTATTAATTATCTTTATTATTATCATTTTTATCATTATTATCAATATTTCATTTATTATCATTATCATTTTATTATTTATTATTTATTATTATTTTTATTATTATTATTTTTATTATTTTATTATTTTTATTATTATTATTTTTAAATTTTTAATTATTGTATTTTCCCAAAAAAAATATATTATAACTTAATAATAAAATAAAATAATAATAAGTTAATTATAATAATACGAGTTTAATATTGTTATTGAATAAATTTTTGTTATTTTTATCATTATTATTATTTTTACTGGTAGTAAAATTTGTAAAAAAATTATTATAACATTTATAATTTCATAAAACAATAAAATTTAAAATAAGTTAAATAATGATTATAAAAACGTTATTTTGTTTTATTATTGTTATTACATTTTTATTGTAGTTGTTATAGTATAGATGTAAAAACAATATTAAAACTGCAATAAGATAATAATGTAATTATTGCAATAATGATGAAAATAATTTTGAATAATGATAATGAATAATGATGATAATATATAATGATGATAATGATGATGATAACGATAATAAGGTGATAACATGTAAAATGATGATAATAAGGGGGAATTGTGTCCATATAAATAAAAAAAGGTAAAAGAAAAAAATCCAAAAATCAAAAAAGGGGGAAAATCTGGAAATAACCCCTTTAGAGTAACTCCAAAAAAACGTTTTTCCATTCTTTTGATGATTTGGAAATTATTAGGGAATAATGATAATAATTCCCGATTTTTTAAATTATGACAATAATATGATAAAAGTGAGAAAAAAGGAAAATTTTGGAAACATTTGAGTTTATTAGTATTTTCCCATTATATATTATTATCATTATATCTTTTATTATCATTTTCATATTATCATATTATTTATTATATATTAATTTTATTATTTTTATTTATTATTATTATTATTATTATTATTATTATTATTATTACTTTAATTATTAGTTTTTTCCCAAAAAAAAATTATAAAGTAATAATAAAAAAATAATAATAATAAGTAAATTATAAAAACGAATTTTATAATATGTTATTATCATTATTGTTTTTATTATCATTTTATTTTTTATGGTAGTAAAATTTGTAAAATAATTATTATAACAGTAATTTTACAAATAAAAATTTTAATTAAAATAATGAAAAAATAATATTAAAAAACGTTTTATTGTTTATTATTGTATTACAATTATTATTGTAGTTGTTATTGTATAGATGAAAAAAACATATATTATAACTGAATATTGCAATAATAATATAATTTTTGCAAAAATGATGAAATAATTGCAATAATGATGAAATGATGATGATAATGATGAAATGTTTAAATGAGATGATAACGATAATAAGGTGAAAAATCATGATAAAAATGATATAAAAGGAATTGTGTCAATAATAAAAAAAAGGTAAAGAAAAAAAACCCCCAAAATCGAAAAAGCGAAAATCTGCAAAAATATGCCTTTTAGGTAGACCCAAATAACGTTTTTCCATTCATTTGATGATTCGGGCAATTAAGGAATAATGAAATAATTACCGAATTTTAATCATGCATAAAAGATAAAAGTGAAAAATAAAGAAAATTTTGGAAACATTTGTGTTTTTTGTTTTTACTATTATCTTTATTATTATCTTTATTATATTTTTATCTTTTTTTATCTTATTATCATTTTATTATTAAAATTTTAAAATTATTATTTTTTTTTTTATTATTTTATTTATTTTATTATTTTTATTATTACTTTTATTATTAGTATTTTCCAAAAAATATTTAAAAATGTAATAAAACAATAATAATAATAATAAGTAAATTAAATAAACGAATTGTTAAATATTTTTATTGATATCATATTGTTTTTAATATCATATTATTTTTTTTACTGGAGATATTGAAAAAATAAATTATAACATAAATAATTAAAATAATACTTTTAATTAAAAAAAGATATAAAAAATTTATTTTAAAAACTTTATTATTTTTTATTTTTATGTTTATATTATTATTGTAGTTTTTTATTAGTATAGAGAAAAACATATTTTATAACGCAATTTTGAAATAATTTTTTAAAATTTATTAATAATGATGATAAAATTTGCAATAATGATGATGAAATTTTGATGATAATGATGATAATGAGATGAAACGAAATAAGAGATAATATGATAATAGGATGATAATAAAGGAATTGGCCCATAATAAAAAAAAGGTAAAGAAAAAAAACCCCAAAATTCAAAAAAAGGGGCCAAAACTAGCAAAAATATATTTTTGAGGTAGACCCAAAATGACTTTTTTCCATTATTTGATGTTCTGGCAATTTTTTGGGTAAAAATGATAATAATACCGGGAATTTCTTTTAATCATGAAATAAGATGATAAAAGTGAGAAAAAGAGAATTGGAAAACTTTTGATATTTAGTAATTACTTTTATCATTTTAAATATCATTTTTTAAATTTTTAATTTTATTATATTTATCATTATTATTATTATTATTATTTTTTAATTAATTTTTTTATTATTTTTTATTTTTATTATTATTATTATATTATTATTTTTACTTTAAATTTTTAGTTTATTCCAAAAAAAAATTTTTAAATGTAAAATAACAAAATAATAATAATATTTTTAATTATAATAATACAAAATGTTATAATTGTTTTTGATAAAAATTTTGGGTTATATTATCTTTATTATTTTTTTAGGGTAGAAAAATTGTAAAATAATTATTATAACAGTAATAATACAGTAATAACAAATTTTAATTTAAAAAATATATAAATAAGATTAAAAAACGTTATTATTTTTATTTTATTGTTATTAATTATTTTTGTATTTGTTTTTGATAGATGTAAAAAATATATTAAAACTGCAATAATTGCAATAATAATGATAATTTTTGGAAAATGAATAAAATTGAATAATGATGATGATAAGATGTAATGATGATAATAGATGATAACGATAAAAATGAGTAATCATGTAATAATGATATAAAAAGGAATTGTTCCATATATAAAAAAAAAGGTAAAAAAAAAAAAACCCCAAAAGTAAAAAAAAGCGGCAAAACTAGCGAAATATGTTTTTGAAGTAACTCCAAAATATTTTTTTCCATTCATTGAGTTTTGGCAATTTTTGGGTAATAATGAAATAATTCCCAAAAATTTTTTAATCATGAAATAATGATGATAAAAGGAGAAAAAAAGAGAATTTGGATAACTTTGGATTTTTAAATATTATTACTTAATTTTATCATTATTTTATTATCATTTTATCATTATATTTATTATTATTATTATTATATTTTATTTTTTTATTTTATTTTTTTTATTTTATTATTTTATTATTATTATTTATTTTCTTTAATTATTAGTATTTTGCCAAAAAATTATAATTTTTGTAATAATAACAATAATAATAAAAATAGTATAATTATAATAAACAAATTTTAAAAATTTTTAATATTTATTTTTGTTATATTATCATTATTATTTTTTTTCTGGTAGTAAAATTTGTAAAAAAATTTTTTATAACAGTAAAAATTTACAGTAAAAACAAATATTAAAAAAAAAGATAAAATAATGAATAAAAGTTATTATTGTTATTATATTGTTTACATTTTTATTTATTTGTTATTAGTATAGATGTAAAAAAATATTAAACTGCAATAATTGAATAATAATGAAATTATTGCAATAATGATGAAAATAATTGAAATAATAGTTTGATAATAATGATGATAAGATAAATAATAAAAAATTGAAAAATCATGATAATAATGATATTAACAGGAATTGTGTCCATATATAATAAAAAAAGGTAAAAGAAAAAAAATCCCAAAAGTCGAAAAAAGGGCAAAATCTAGCGAAATATAGTTTTTTGAGAGTAACTCCAAAATTAAGTTTTTTCCATTATTGATGATTCTGGCAATATTGGTAAAAATGAAAATAATTCCCCAGAATTCTATAATCATGACAATAATGATGAAAAAGTGGAAAAAAAGAGAATTTGGATAACATTGATGTTTTAAATATTATTACTTTATCTTATTATTATCATTATTTTATTATTATTATTATTTTTTTTTAAATTATTTTAATTTTATTTTTATTTTTATTATTATTTATTATTTATTATTATTATTTTTATTTCTTAATTATTAGTTTTATTGCCAAAAAAAAATTTTTAAACTGAAATTATAACAATAATAATAATAATAGTATAATTATAATAATACTAATGTTATAATTTTGTTTTTTAATTTTATTTTTATTATTATATTATTATATTTTTATGGAGTAAATTTGTAAAAAAAATTTATTAAACAGAAAATAATTACATTTAAAAAAACGTTTTAATTGAATAATGATATAAATATGATTATAAAACGTTTTTATTGTTATTATTATTTTTATACTATTATTATTTTTTTGTTTTTAGTTTTAGATGTAAAAAATATTTTATAACGCAAAAATTTGTAATAATATGATAAAATTGCAATAATGATGATAATAATTGCAATAATGATGATAATGATGATGATAACGTAATAATGTGAAATCATGATAAAAGAGATAATAACGGGAAAATTGTGTCCATATATAATAAAAAAAAGGTAAAAGAAAAAAATTCCAAAAAATCAAAAAAGGGCAAAACGGGAAAATATAGCCTTTGAGAGTAACTCCAAAAGTTTTTTTTTCCTTTCTTTTGATGTTTTGGGCAATTTTAGGTAAAATGTAAAAATACGAATTCTTTAATAGACAATAATATGAAAAAAGTGAGAATAAAGAAAATTTTGGATAACTTTTGATTATTAATTTATTTTTTTACTTATTATTATCTTATTATCATTATATTATTATATTATTATTATTATTTTTATTATTATTTATTATTATTTTATTATTATTATTTTTTTATTATTTTTAAAATTTTTTTAAATTATTAGTTTATTCCCAAAAAAAAATTTTAAAAGTAATTAAAAATAATAATAATATAAGTAAATTTATAAAAATACTAATTTTTATAAATTGTTATTAAAATTTTTATTGTTATTTTTATCATTATTTATTTTTATTAGTAAAATTTAAAAAAAATTTATTATAACAGTAAAAATTTACAGTAAAAACAAATTTAATAAAAAAATATAAAAAATGATTATAAAAAGTTATATTGTTATTATTATTGTTATTACTTTATTATTTAGTTGTTTTATATAATTAAAATTTTATTATAATGCAAAAATTTGCAAAATAATGATAATAATTGAAAAATGAGATAATAATTGCAATAATGATGTAATGATGATGATAATGATGATAATGTGATGATAAACGATAATAATGTGATAATCATGAAATAATGAGATAAAAAAACGGGAATGTGTCATATATAAAAAAAAAAAAGGAAAAAAGAAAAAAAAATCCAAAAATCGAAAAAGGGGCAAAATCAAGCAAATATAGCCTTTTGGGAGATCTCAAAATACTTTTTTCCTTTTCTTTTGATAAATTGGCAATTATTAGGGTAAAAATGATAAAATTACCAAATTTTTTAATCATCAATAATGATGATAAAAGTAGAAAAAAGGGAAAATTTGAAACATTTGATATTTTTTATTATTTTTATTATTTTTTTTATTATTATTATTTTTATTATTTTTATTATTATTATTTATTATTATTTTTCTTTTTAAAATTTTTTTAAAATTTTAATTAAAAAATTTAATTATTGCATTTTTGAAACAAAATTTTATTTTTAATTTGTAAAAAAAAATAAAATAATAATAAAAAATAAGTTTAATTTAAAAATAATTAAAAAATAATGTTAAAAAAGTTTTTTTGTTTTATTTTTTTTTCATTATTATTTATTTTATTAGATAAGTAAAATTTAATTTTTAAAAATAATAATTAAATAAAAAGATAAAAATTGAATAAGATATAAAATTAATAATATAAAAAGTAAAAAAATTGTAATTTTAAAATGTTTAAAACATAATAATTGTAATTGTAATAATAGTTTAAAAAACAAAATGGTTATTATAAAAAAAAAATGAAAAAAAAAATCCCAAAAGGAAAAAGGGCAAAACAGGAAAATAGTTTTGAGATTTTAAAAAATTATTTTTTTAATTTTTGATTTTTAATTTTATTTAAATGATAAAATACCAAAATTTTTATCAATATAAATAAAAAAAAAGTTAGAAAAAAAAAAAAAGTGAAAATAAAATTAAAAAATTTTTACTTTTTTTTTTTTTTTTTTTTTAAAAATTTTTTTTTATTATTATTTTTTAATTTTATTTTTTTATTATATTTTTTTAATTAGGGAATTAAAAAAATTAAAAAAAATGATAATAAAATAAAAAAAAAAGGGATTTAAAAAATTTTGATATTTTTTTGTTTAATTTATTATTTTTTATTTTATTATAATTTTAAAAATATTATTATAACATTAATAATTACAAAATACAATTTAATTAAAAAATTTTAAATTTTTTAAAAAATTATTATTTTAATATTAGTTTTTATATTATTATTATTTTATTATTTTAAAAAAAAATTATTATAACTTTTAATAAAAATTAAAATTATGAAAAAATATTTTAAAAATTAAAAATGATTATTATATAATATTTTTAAATTAACATTATGAAAAAATATATAAAATGTATAATAAAAATTTTTCCAAAAATAAAAAAAAGGGTAAAAAAAAAAATAAACAAAAAAGTAAAATTAAAATTTTGGTTTTGAATAATAAAAGGGTTTTTTATCATTTATATTTTTCAATTTTTGGGGTAATAATATAATAATTCCCTAATTTCTATTAATTAAAAAATGATATAAAAAGAAATAAAAAATTTAAAAAAAGGTTATTATTATATTATTATTATTTATTTTTTAATTAAAAATTTTTATCTTAAAATTAATTTTTTATTTTTTTATTTTTTTATTATTATTATTATTTTTATTATTAATTTTATTATTTTTTATTTTTATATTATTTTTAAAAAATTTTTTTTAATTTTTAAATTTTTTAATTTTTATTTTTATTAATTTTTAATTTTTTAACAATTTCCATATTATAAAAAAAATTAAAGAAAAAAAAAAAAATAAAAGTAAAAAATTTAAACAAAATTTTTATTTTTAATATCAATTTTTGATTTTTTTATTATTTTTTTTTGGATTAAATTGTAAAAATAAATAAACCCGAATTCATAATAAGAAATTTAAAAAATGATATAAAAATGAAATAAAAAGATTTGGTTTAAATTTTTATATTTTTAGTATTTTTTATTAATCAATTATTAAATTAAAAATTTAAAAAAAAAAATTAAATTTTTCATTTTAAAATAATTAATTATATAATATTTATAAAATTATTAAAAATAATTTTTTTTTAATATATAAAAAAAGGGAATTTTATTTTAATTTTTTAAAAAAAGGGTTTAAAAAAAAAAAAAAAACGAAAAACTAAAAAAAAAAGTTTTAATTAATAAAATATTTTTTTATTTTTTTATGATTCATTAGGGGTAAAATATAATTTTATAATTTTTAAATGAAATAATTGAAAAAAAAAAAAAAATTATAACATTTTTTATAATTACAAAATTTTAAATTTTTAATTTAAAATAAATTTTTAAATTTTAATATTAAAATTATTATTTTTTTTTTTTTTAATATTTTTTATATTATTATTATTTTATTTTTATTAGTTTTAGCAAAAAAATATATAAACTGAAAATCAATAAAAATTTTAAATAATTAAATTAAATAATAAAATTGATAATAATTGAATAATTTTTTTTTTTTAAAAATTTTTATTTTTTTTTTGGAAAATTGAAAAATAATTTTTATAAACGATAATAATTAAAAAATTTAAAAAAATGATAAAAATAAGTTTAAAAAAAGAATTTTTTTAAAATTTTTTATAAAAAGGTAAAAGAAAAAAAAAAAACTGAAAACCCAAAATAGAATTTTTGCTTGAGATAAAAATTCAAAAGATTTATTATTGATGATTTGGAAACGTTTAAAAAGGAAAATATGATAAAATAATTAAAAACGGAATTTTTCCTAATTAAAAAAAAAAAAAAATGAAAAAAGTGAAAAAGGGAAAATTGGAAAATGTTTAAGTAATCCAAAAATATTTTTTTTTCTTTTATTTTCAAAATATTAAAAAATTATTTTATAATTTTTAAAATAAAATAATTTTAAAAAATAAAAAAAAAATTTTTTTTTTTTTTTTTTTTTTTTTTTTTTTTTTTTTTTTTTTTTTTTTTTTTTTTTTTTTTTTTTTTATTATATTTTTATTATTTTTATTATTATTTTATTTTAAATTTTTTTAAACTTTAAATTATTAGTATTTTTTAATATTTTTAATTTTTAGCATTTTTCCCAAAAAATATATTATAATGTAATAATAACAATAATAATAATAATAAGTAAATTAAAATAATCAAATTTGTTATAATATTGTTATTAAATCATTTTTGTATTTTATCATTTTTTATTTTTTTTACGGGTAGTATAATTGAAAAATAATTTAAAACATAAAATTACATAAAACGAATAATTAAAAAATGATATAAATAATGATTATAAAAACGTTATTATTTTATTATTTTTGCTATACATTTATTATTTAGTTGTTATTAGTATAGATGTAAAAACAAAATTTAAAACTGCAATAATTCAATAATAATGATAATTATTGCAATAATGTGAAATAATTGAAATAATGATGATAATGTGAGATAATGATGATAATGATGATAATGATGATAATGAGATGATAAGTAATAAGATGAAAAATCTGATAATAATGATGAAAATAAAGGTTTTGTGTCCATATAAAATAAAAAAGGTAAAAAAAAAAAAACCCCAAAAGTCAAAAAAGCGGAAAAATCTAGCGAAATATAGCTTTTGAGAGTAGACCCCAAAAGACTTTTTTTCCCATTCTTTTGATGTTTTGGCAATTTTAGGGTAAAAATATAATAATACATAATTCTATTAATCTGACAATAATGATGATAAAAGGAGAAAAAAGAGATTTGGTAACATTTGATGATTTTTAGCATTATTACTTTTTATTTTAAATTTTTATCATTTTTATTTTTATCTTTATTTCATTATTATCATTATTATTATTTTATTTTATTTTAAATTATTTTATTTTTATCATCATTATTTTTATTATTTTATTTTTATTTTTATTATTATTATTATTATTTTTTATTTTAAATTTTTATATTATTCCCAAAAAATATATTTAACTGTAAAATAAAAATAATAATAATAATAGTAAATTATAATAATACAATTGTTATAATTTTGTTATTATATCTTTACTGTATTATTACATTTATTATTTTACGGTAGAAAATTTGTAAAAAAAATTATCCAAACCCAGTAAAATTTAATAATAACGATATTTTTTAAAAAAATTATAAAAAATAATGTTTATAAAAACGTTATTTTGATATTAATATTGTTATTACTATCATTTTTGTATTTGTTATTAGAGATGTAAAAAAATTTTATTATAACTGCAATAATTGCAATAATAATGAAATTATTGCAATAATGATGATAATAATTGCAATAATGAGTAATGAGATAATGATGATGATAACATAATAATGATGATAATCATGTAAAAATATGAAAATAACAGGAATTGTGTCCAATAATAAAAAAAAAGGTAAAAAAAAAAAATCCAAAAAGTCGAAAAAAGCGGCAAAATCTTTGAAAATAGCCTTTTTGAGAGTAGATCCAAAATGAGTTTTTTCCATTATTTGAATTCTGGAAAAATTTTTAGGGTATAATGATAATAATTACCAGAATTCTTTTAATCATGACAAAATGAGATAAAAGTGAGAATAAAGGAATTTGGATAACATTGAGATTATTAGTTTTATTACTTTACTTTTTATTATCATTATATTATTATTACATTATTATCTTTATTATCATTATTATCAATTATTTATTATTATATTATTATTATTATTATTTTTATTATTTTTATTTTTATTTTTTACTTAATTATTGATTTTCCCAAAAAATATTTTAAAATTTGTAATAATAAAAATAATAAAATAATATTATAATTATAAAAATAGAATTGTTATAATATTGTTTTGATATATTATTTTATTTTACTTTTATTATTTTTTTTACGGGTAGTAAAATTTGAAAAATAATTATTAAAACAATAAAATTTCCCGTAAAACGTTTTAAATTAAAAAAATGATATAAAAAGATTATAAAAGTTTTTTATTTTATTATTTTTGTATACTTTTATTATTGTGTTGTTATTAGTATAGATTAAAAAACATATATTAAAAAGAAATAATGCAATAATAATGATAATTATTGCAATAATAGATAATAATTGCAATAATGATGATAATGATGATGATAATGATGTAATGAGATAATGATGATGAAACGATAAAATGATGAAAAAATAGATAATAAGACGATAATAACAGGAATTGTGTCCAATATAATAAAAAAGGTAAAAAAAAAAAAAATGAAAAAAGTCGAAATAGCGGAAAAATTTAGCGAAATAAGCCTTTGAGAGTAGACCCCAAAAAGACGTTTTTTCCATTCTTTTGATGTTTTGGGAAAGTTTAGGGTAAAAATGATAACAATTACCTGAATTTTTAATCTGACAATAATGATGAAAAAAGTGAGAAAAAAGAGAATTGGAAAAACTTTTGGATTTTTAAATTTACTATATCATTTTTATAATCTTTATTATCATTATTATTATTATATTATTTTTTTATCATTATTTTTATTTTTATTATTTATTTTTATTTTAATTATTAGTTTTATTGCCAAAAAAATAACAAAACTGAAATAAAAACAAAAATAATAATAAAATTTTAATTATAATAATAATAATTTTATAATATTGTTATTAATATTTTTATTGTTTTTATATCATTATTTTATTTTTACTGTAGTAAAATTTGTAAAAAAAATTTATTATAATAGAAAAATTTACGTAATAACGAATTAATAAATAATGATAAAAATAAGATTATAAAAACGTTATTTGTTATTATTATTTTTTATTACTATTTTTATTGTAGTTTTTTTTAGTATAGATGTAAAATTAAAAATAAAATGATAATAATTGCAATAATGTGATAAAAATTTGAAATAATGATGATAAGATGATGATAATGATGATAATGATGAAAATGAGATGATAACGAAATAATGATGATAATCATGATTATAATTATTAATAACGGGAATTGTGTCCATATTATAAAAAGGAAAAAGAAAAAAAACCCCAAAAGTAAAAAACGGCAAAATCTAGCGAAATATAGCTTTTGAGAGTAGACCCCAAAATGACGTTTTTTCCATTCATTTATGTTTTTGGCAATTATTAGGGTAATGATAATAATTTCCAGAATTCTATTAATCATGAAATAATGATGAAAAAGGAGAATAAAGAAATTTTGGAAAACATTTGATGTTTTTAATTTTTACTTTACATTTTATTATATTTTTATCATATTATTATTATTTTTATTATTATTTTTTATTATTATTATTATTAATATTATTATTATTATTATATTACTTTAATTTTTTTTATTTTTGCCAAAAAATATTTTATAACTTTAATAATAATAATAATAATAATAAAAGTATAATTATAAATAAAATTGTTATAATATTTTTATTAATTTTATATGTTTTTATTATCATTTTTATTATTTTTTGGTAGTATATTTGTAAAAATAATTATTAAAAACAGTAATAATTACAGTAATAACGATTTTAAGGGAAAAATGATAAAAATAATGATTAAAAAAAACGTTATTTTTGTTATTTATTGTTATTACTATTTATTTAGTGTTTTTAGTAAGATGAAAATTAAAATTATAATGCAAAATTGCAATAAAATTTGATAATTGAAAAATGATGAAAATAATTGCGATAATGAGAAAAGATGATGAAATGATGAAAATGATGATGATAATGATAAATATGGAAAAACGATAAAAATGATGAAATATGATAATAATGATGATAATAGGGGAAATTGTGTCCTATATAAAAAAAAAAAAAAGGTAAAAGAAAAAAAACCCCAAAAAGTCGAAAAAGGGGCAAAATCTAGTGAAATATAGCCTTTTGGATAGACCCCAAAATAGTTTTTTCCATTCTTTTTATGATTCGGAAATTTATTGGGTAATAATGAAAAATAATTACCAAAATTCTATTAATCATGACAATAATGATGATGAAAGTGAGAAAAAAGGAAAATTTGGAAACTTGAGTTTATTAAATTATTATATTATCTTATTATATCATTTTTATATTTTTGTTTATTATTAGTTTTTATTTTTATTATTATTATTTTTATTATCATTTTTTAAATTTTTTATTATTATTTTAAATTATTAGTATTATTGCCAAAAAATATATTATAACTGTAAAATAATAATAAAATAAAAAGAAATTAAATAATACTAATTTGTTAAATATTTTTAAAATTTTATATGTTATTTTATCATTATTATTTTTTCACTGGTAATAAATTGTAAAAAAATTATTATAACAGTAGTAATTAAGTAATAACGATAAAAAGAAATAATGAAAAAATAATGATTATAAAAACGTTATTATGTTTTTATTATGTTATTACTATATATTGTATGTTTTAGTTAGATTTAAAAATTTATATATTAAAACGCAATAATTGCAATAATAATGATAATAATTGCAATAATGAGAAATAATTGCAATAATGATGATTATGATGAGATAATGGATAATGATGAGATAACGATAATAATGTGATAATTTGAAATGGGGGGGGTGTTTCAGGGCATGGTGATGTGAAGCGCTGGTGTGGTAGCCTAGATAGTTTTAAGTGCTTGCAGCCTTCTCGTTTGCAGCTCCCCCCCTGGCTACCCCATGCGAAAAAAGGGGGCAGCTTTCCCCATAAGTCCCCCTGCCAGGTCAAGCCTTCCATCATTAAGATTCTGCAGTGCCTCCTCTGGCCCCCCAGGTAACTGGGTACCTTTCGGTCCCCGGCTAAATCTGTGGGGGATCTCGGAGCAGAGGAGGCCCAGAGGACGGGTTAGCCCCCGGTGGGGCCGCTCTGGCTTGTCCAACTCCTGCCCCCCAGCCCCCCTGGGGAAAGGGGGGGTCGGGGAGGTGGGCCTTGCAGTCCCCCTCCCCCCGAAGACCCTCTGGCACGTCTTTTATAAATGGAAAAAGCTGGAGGGAGGGGGGTTTTCCCTCCCCCCCACAAGTAAAGGGGGGCTGGGTCCTGCTGGGAGGGGGAAATGTCGGGTGCAGGATTGGAACGAGATTACTCGTCCCCGCCTGCGCCCGGAGGCGCCCAAACCCACCCTGAAGCTTTTGGGGAAAGCCCCCGGGAACCCAAGGTGGAAGGCGGCCCACAGCCTGCCCAAACCCCTTTATCTGGGGGTGTGTTGGTGGGGGCGGCAGAGGGGGGGGCACCCCGGGGTGACCACCCCAGGTTAACCCCCAGGGTGCTTTCCGGGTAGGCGTTGAACATCCGGGCCTTGCGGCGGATAGCGGTTACCCCTGCTTCGCGGGAATTGAAGGAATGGGATTTTAGGTGGCTGCCCTTCAAGGTGAGAAGACCTGGTAGCGGCACGATCAGTGTGGGTGGTTAACCCATACTGGTCGGGCCGCAGCGATGGTCACCACCTCCAGGGTGTAGCCATAGCCCTCTCCCGTCGATTCAGCCTGCGGGGAGTGAGGTTACACCGGTTTATGAGTGTACATGGCATTGAGACTGAAGCTGTTTGGCTCAGTCTCTTATTTCGTATACGCTCCCAACGATGTAATAAAACCCATGTGAAAGAGGGTTCTACGCCAAACCGCATCTGTGGAGACGATTGCCCCCCCGGGGAGACTTCGCAGGTTTGGGCGACTTCAATGCGGTATCCCGGGTGTGACCCAGCGGCACGAGATTCCCCCCCCGGCCCCCCTGGGTGGGAGCTGATCCCCGCAGGAGAATAGCCCCCTTCCCGGGACTTGTAGGTCCCAGAAAAGAGGATCTTGGGTCTGGTCCAGCGCTCCAACTCGATCACTGGGCTTGGTACAGCGATAGGGGACAGTGGCCAAGGAGATGACCACATTCTGTCAGCCGCGAGGAGGATCCCCCAAAACTCCGGGTTTACCCAGTGCGATTTTGTGGCACCGACCATAGGGGTTGGGTACCTGCGGGGCCCCTTCAAAATCCCCGTCCCCGTGGCCACCCCAAAGGTTTCACTTGGACAGATAAGGGGGGGAGGAGTGTGCCCGTGGGTTCGCCCGGCAGTCTCTGACCCATTTCAGAAACAGCAAAACCCGACGGATCAGTTGCTCGTGGGGGCCCTTAAGCGCGTAACACCGAAGCAGCCCCAGGGGTCATTTGGGGTTGCCAAGGACAAGGCAGAATACCATCCCCCTGGAGACATTAGAGGCCACTGAAGGTGCGCAAGGCTCGGGGAATGGGAATCAAGTCTTCGTGTTCCCCGGGGCTAGGGGCTCGGGGCATGCTGAGAAGGGACAAGGAACAGTTTATCAGGGAAACTTGCTGAGGGGCCCAAGGCCATTTCTTGGTAAATGACCTTCGCCCTGCCCACCAAGCCCGAGAAAAAAGAACCCTAAGCCCTCCCCACAATGACTGCAGCGATCAGCGGATGGACGGATATTCAGATCTGTGGGGTTTGTGAACGTTTGGGTGGATTTTGAACAGTTGTACCCCGGTGGATCCCCCAACAGTTAGCTTGGTGCAGCGATGTCTCCGTGCCTGGCCCGGGCCCACCCCTCAGCGAGGGAAACCTCCCACCTAACAAGGTTAGGTGGCGATTTCCAAGGAAAAGTGGGAAAGCTGCAGGAATGTGATATCCTGCCCAAATGCTAAAGGCGGGGTAAAACCCAGGGGGTCGGGGCTGATCAGTCCTGATGCCCTTTTGGAGTCTGGACCATTCCCCCTGACCGCTGAGGGGGGTGGTCATCCCTCTCTGGAAGGGGAAAGGGGGTCGAGGGACTGTAGCAACTACGTGGCATTTCACTGTCGCATACAGGCAAGGTTCTGCTCACATTTTTCTGAAAAGGACCGCAACCCACTGAGGGACCAGAGACCGGAGCAGGGTTTGGGTTTACTCCCGGGAAGTCCACAAAAGCGTATATAGCGCTTCGAGAATTGTGGAACGCGGTCTGAGTTTTGGGCGTGGGTTGCTTGCAGCCTACATCGACCTCAAGAAGGCGTTTGATCGGTGCATCGGGAATCGTATGGGGGACCTGAGGCTAGGGGGAATTTCCCACACAGAATTATTGGTGGTAGCAAGCCTTTATGGTACTGAAAGTGCGAAAGGTAGTGGGGGTATGTCAACTTTTCCCGTTTAATTAGGGGTGAGGGGGCGTGTCCTTCACCCACACTTTTCAACACTTGTATGGAGGATAATGGGCGAGCTAACCCCAAAATCAGTGGGAGCAAACCTAGGCAATATTTAAAGGCCCCGGGCCGACTTTGCCGACGATGTGCCATCCCATCTGAGTCCTTGGGGTCATTTTGGGGGGCTATTTTATGCATTTAGCAATGAGGCGAAGCCCCAGGCCTAAGGGCCCCGGGCCCAAAACCAAGTTCGGACTTTTGGGGCCGTTAGCCTGTCATCCATGCTTGCGGCGAGGACGTGAAGTCACAGAAAGTTTTACAACCCTTTGGGAGCGTGCCATATCTCTGGGTTTTCAGACCCGGGGGGTCAGTGAAGATTGGGCTGGAAAGGAGCCCTGAAATCGACAACAAGAGCGTTGGAGAGTCAGTACCTATGCAAAGGACAAGCTGCGGTCTTCAAGGGCCCTTGATACTTCCCGTTGCTCTATGGAAGGAAACCTGGACGCTATCAGGCCTTTGGGTCTCGCCTTGATGCCTTTTTTAACAAGTCCCTTCGCCGGACATGGGACAGTTTGGCAGGACCACTGTCCAAACCGGGGGGTTACACCCTGAGACTGGGATGGGGCCTGTTTCTTTCATAATCGGGATCGCCCAATAGGCTATAGGCCACCTAGTCGCCCCCTATGGACGACCCCGCCCCCAGGTTGTCTCTCTGCGAGACAACCCCGGGTGGAGGAGACCTGTGGGGGCGTCCCAGGAGATCATGGCTTGGGGGAGCTCGACGGGACCTGTCGTGAGGAACTAGAGATGGGCCTGTTTGCCTGGGGCATGCCTCGAGGGGTCCTCGGGCTGTAAGCGAAAGGGGGATGCGGCCATACGCCCCCGTCGGCGTTAGCCCTTGATGATGATGTGATAAAAAAAAAAAAAAAGGGAAAAGAAAAAAAATCCCCAAAAATCGAAAAAAATGCAAAATAATTACAGTAATAACGATATTAATGAAAAATGATATAAATAATGATTAGAAAAACGTTATTATTTTTTATTTTTGTTATTACTATTTTTTTGGTTTTTATTTGTTTGATGTAAAATATATATTATAACTGCAAAAATTGCAAAATAATGTAAAAATTGCAATAAAGATCATAAAAATTTCAATAAGATGAAATGCGGATAATGATGATAATGATGTGATAAAGATAATAATGATGATAATCATGATAATGTGATGTAATAAAAGGGAAATTTTGTCCATATATAATAAAAAAGGTAAAAGAAAAAAAAACCCAAAAATGAAAAAAGCGGCAAAAAAACTAGCGAAAATATAGCTTTTGAGAATAGATGCAAAATGACGTTTTTTCCTTCATTTGATGATTTTGGCAATTATTAGGGTAATAATGATAATAATTTCCAGAATTTTATTAATTGCAAAAATGATGATAAAGGGAATAAAGAGAATTTTGGATAACATTTTAGATTATTTAAATTATTTCTATTATCATTATCATTTTATTTTTATTTTTTTATTTTTATTATATTATATTATTATTATTTTTATTATCTTTAATTTTTGTATTATTGCCAAAAAATATTATAACTGTAATAATAACAATAAAAATAATAATAAATATAATTTAATAATATAAATTTTATAAATTGTATTAAATTTTTTTTATTTTTATTAAAAAAAACAAAATAATATTTTAAAAAACAATATTATAAACCCAATAGTATTATTATAATTTTTCTTAATTATTATTTTTGTTTTTTTAATTTATAAAAATTTTTTTGGCAATAATATAAAAATTAAAGTAATAATAAAATAATAAAATAAAATAATAGAAATAATAATAATAATAATAAAAAATGATAATGATAATAGTAAAAATATAATAATCATCAAATGTTACCAAATCTCTTTATCTCACTTTTTTCATATTATTGTCAGATAATAGAATTCTGGAAATTATTACATATCCCCTAAAAATTTGCCAGAATCACAATGAATGGAAAAAACGTCATTTTGCGTCTATTCTCAAAAGCTATATTTCGCTAGATTTGCCGTTTTTCGATTTTGGGATTTTTTTTTTTCCCTTTTTTTTTATTTATAGGGACAAAATTCCTGTTATTATATCATCATTATATGATTATCATATTTTATCGTTACATCATCATTATCTCATTATATCTTTATCATAAATTATTGCTTTTATTATGATTTTATGAAATTTATTATCATTTTTATTGCAATTATTGCATTTTAAAATTTTAATTTTTACACTTTTACTAATAACAATACAATAATAATAGTAAAACAAAAATAATAACAATAAAAACGTTTTTCAATCATTATTTATATATTTTTTCAATTAAATCGTTTTTTACTGAAATATTTTGCAGCTTTTTGATTTTTGGGATTTTTTTTTTTTTACCTTTTTTTTATTATCATCTATCATAAAGGGGGCAACGCCAGGGGGCGTATGGCCGATCACCCTTCGCTTCAGCCACGAGGACCCCCTCGAGGCAAAGTGTCCAGGCAGACACACGGCCCATCTCATTTCCTCACGACGGTCTCGCGAGCGCCCAAGCCATATCCCCTAGGATTTCCCACGGGTTTCCCTCCACCGGGGTTTGTCTCGCAGAAAAGACAACCCGGGGGCAGGGCGTCCATAGGGAGGCGGTAGGGGGCATATCCCTGAGTTGGCGATCCGGATTATAAAAGTAACAGGCCCCATGCCAGTCTCCGGTGAAAACGCCGGGTTGGAACGGGTCCTGCCAACTGTACCCATGATCCGCGGAAGGGACTTGTTACAAAAGGATCAAGGCGAGACCCCAAAGGGCAGGATAGCGCCCGGGTTTCACTTCCATAGAGCAGAACTGGAAGTATAAAGGCCCTTTGAAGACACGAGTTTGGTCTTTGCATAGGTACTGACATCCCCAAACGCTCTTGTTGATCGAGTTCAGGTCCTGTTGCCAGACCAATCCTTCTCTGACTTCCTGGTCGGACAACCCAGAGATAGGACTACGCTACCAAGGTATGTAAAATTTTCTGGATTTAAGTCCTCGCCGAAAGCATGGATCGACAGGAAACAGGCCCCCAAAGTCCGAATCTTGGTTTTGGCCAGGAGACTTAGGCCTAGGGGCTTCGCCTCTTTAAAAGATCAATAGCCGCCACAAGTACCCCAAGGCTCAGATAGGATGGCAACATCGTGGGCAAGTCAAGGTCCAAACCCTTTAATTTGCCTATTTTGCTCCGCATGATTTTGGTAGTAGTTGCCCATTATCCAGCCCATACAAGTTTTGAAAAGTGGGGGTGCAAGGCACAGCCTTGCCTCACCCCTGAATTAAAGGGAAGAATTTCGACATACCCCACTCATTTACAGCACTTCAGTACCAGATAGAGGCTTGTACAGGCCCAAAAATTTCTGTTGTGGGAATTCCCCGACCCTCAGGATCCCCCATAGCGATTCCCGAGCAGAGTCAAACCCCTTCTTGAGGTCGATGAGGCTGAAGAAACCACGACCAAACTCACGACCGCGTTCCACAATTACTCGAAGCGCTAGTATACGGCTATTGGGATTGCAGGAGAAATCCAGACTGCTGGGGTTCTGTGCCCAGTAGGGGGTTTGCGGATCCGTTTCAGAAGAAGTGAGCGAGAACCTTTCCTGGTATGCTGAGCAGTGAAATCCCACGGTAGTTGTACAGCCCCATCGATCCCCTTTTCCCCTTCAGAGAGGGATGACCACGCCCTCAGAGGTCAGGGGGAATGGTCCCAGACTCCCAAAAAGGCAGTCAGGACTGTATGCAGGCCCGACCCATAGGTTCACCCCAGCCTTTAGCAGCAGAGGGTATCAAATATCCCTGAGCTTTCCCACTTTTCAGCTTGGAAATCGCCAGCCTAACCTCTTTTGGGTAGGGGGTTCCTCGCTGATGGGTGGGTCCGGACGGGCCACTGAGACATCGTTTTGAATCCAAGCAACTGTGGAGGATCCACCTGGTACAACTGTTCAAAAATATCACCCCAACTTTCCGAACCCCAAAAATGATTGAGATGACCCGTCCATCCGCTGTCGGCGCAGTATCTGTGAGGAGGGCTTAGGGCATTTTTTCAGGGCTTGGTAGGCAGGGCGAAGGTCATTTCCAAGAAAGGGCCTTCGACCTCCTCAGAAAGTTTTCCTGATGAAGTTCCTTTGTCCCTTCTCAGCAGTGCCCGAGCCCTACGCCCCATGGAACGACGAAAGACTTGACCCCATTCAGGAGCCTTGCGACACGTTTCAGGGGCCCTTAAATGTCCCCAGGGAGAGTATTTCCCTTTGCCCTTTGGGCATACGCCAATGGACCCCTGAGGCTTGAGTGTTACGCGTTTTGAAGGACTCCCACGAGAACGGATCGTCAGGTTGCTGGTTTCGAGAATGGGTCAGAGACCCCGGGGAAAACCACGGGACACCCCTCCTCCTTAGTTTTCCAAGTAAAAACACTTTGGGGTGGCCATGGAGGGAGGGGGAGTTTTGAAGTGGACCGGGGTAGCCAAACCAGCTAGGGCGGTGCCACAGAACTCAGCACCCCGGAAACCCTGCATTTTTTGGAGGACCTCCATCGCGTGGACAAAAATGTGGTCGATCCCCTTTGGGCCCACTGTACCATACGCTGTACCAACCCCAGTGATGCGGGGGTTGGAGCGCTGGTCCCAGGAGCCAGAGATACTCTTTTTCTGGGACCTAGAAAAAGCCCCGGAGAAGGAGGCATTCTCGTGGGATCAGCTCCCGAGCCATGGGGGCCGACAGACACTCGTAGCCACTCGGTCACAGCCGGAACCGCATTGAATCGCCCAGAACAGCGAATGTCCGCCGGGGGCAATCGTCTGCCCAGATGCGAGTTTGGCGTAAAAACCCCTCTTTACATCGGTTTTATGTACATCGGTGGGAGGTATACAGCAAAAGAATGAAGCCAAAAGCATGCTTAGTTCAATGCCATGATACATCATAAACCCGGTGTCACCTCGACTCCCGAGGCTGAAGTCGAGGGAGTGGCATGGCTACACCCTGGAGGTGGTGACCATCGCTGCGGCCCGCCGTAGTAGGGAACCACCCACATGATCGTGCCGCTACCAGGTCTTTCACCTCTGAGAGGGCAGCACCTCAACTCCCATTCGCTTAAAATTCCGCGAAGCAGAGGTAACCGCTATCCTCCCGCAAGGACGGATTTTCCCAAGCCCCTCCCGGAAAAGCACGCCTGAGGTTAAGCCTCGGGTGGTCACCCCGGGGGTGCACGCCCCTCTGCCCCCCCCACCAACACAGCCCCAGATAAAGGGGGTTGGCAGGCTGGGGGACCGCCTATCCCCTGGGGGTTCCCGAGGGCTTTCCCCCCACAAGCTCAGGTGGGTTGGCCCCTGCCGGGGCGCAGGCGGGACGAGTAACTTCGTTCCAATCCTGCCCCCCCGACTTTTCCCCTCCAGCAGGCCCCACAGCCCGCCTTATTTGCTGGGTGGGGGGACAACACCCCCCCCCTCCAGCTTTTCCTTTTATAAAAGACTTGCCAGGGGGTCATTCTGGGGGGAGGGGACTGGCAAGGCCCCCCCTCCCCCGAGCCGCCCCATACCCAGGGGGGCCCTAGGGGGCGGAGTTGGTACGAACCAGAGCGTGTCCACACCCGGTGGGGCAAACCCCCGTCCCTTTGGGGCCCCGCCTCCGAGACCCCCCAAGTTTAGCCTGGGACCGCAAGGGTACCCAGTTACCATGGGGGCCCACGAGGGGGACTGCAGAAGTTTTATGGGAGAGGTGTGACCGGCAGGGGAGACTTTTGCGGGAAACTGCTCCTTTTTCGCACTGGGTAGCCAGGGGGGAAGCTGCAAGCGAGAAAAGGGATGCAAAGCACTTAAACTATCTAGGCACCACCCATCGCTTACATCACCATGCCGTGAAGACCCCCCCATTATCAAGATTTTTCATCATTATTTTCGTATATCTCATATCATCATTATCATCATATAATTCATTATTGCAAATTATTATCATCATTATTGAATTATACATTTTTTGCAATTTTTGCAGTTATAATATATAATTTTAAATCTATCTAATAACAACACAATAAAATAGTAAAAAATTTAATAATAAACTAAAAACGTTTTTATAATCATTATTAATCATTTTTCAATTAATATCGTTTTTTACTGTAATTACTATGTTTTAATAATTATTTTTTCAATTTTATTACAGGAAAATAATAATAAAGATAATAAAAACAATAAAAAATAATAACATATATAACAAATTAGTAATTATAATTATACTTATTTTTATTATTATTATTATTTTAGTTAAATAATTTTTGGCAATAATACAAAAATTAAAGTAATAATAATAAAAGTAATAATAATGATAAAAATAATAAAAATAAAATAATAATAATAATAAAATAACAATAATAATGATAATAATATAAAAAAGTAATAGAATAATATTAATAAACATCAAAAATTACCAAAATTTTCTTTATTCTCATTTTATTCATTATTTTCATGATAATAGAATTGGGTAATTTTTATCATTATTACCCCCAATAATTCCGGAATCACAAATGAAGGAAAAAACGTCATTTTGGAGTCACTTCAAAAGGCTATATTTTGCTAGTTTTTGCCGCTTTTTCGACTTTTGGGATTTTTTTCTTTTACCTTTTTTTTTATTATATATGGACACAATTCCCCTTATTATCATTATTATCATGATTATCATCATTATTATCGTTATCATATCATTATAAACATTATATCATCATTATCATATTATCATCATCATTATCTCTTATGCAATATTATCATCATTTTTGCAATTATCTAATTATTTTTGCAATTATTGCAGTTTAAAAATAATTTTAATCTTACAATAACAAATACAATAATAATAGAATAACAAAAAATAACAATAATAAAGTTTTTAATTTATTTTTTATATATTATTTCCATTTAAAATCGTTATTTCTGTAATTTTTATTTAAATAATTATTTTACAATTTTACTACCAAAAAAAAAATAATAAGATAATAATAAAATAATAATATTTAATAACAATATTTTTAAAATAGTATTTTTTAATTTACTTATTATTATTTTTATTGTTTTTATTAAATTTTAAAATTTTTTTGGCAATAATACTAATAAATTAAAATAAAAAAATAATAAAAATAATAATAATACTAAAAATAATAATAAAATAATAATAATAAAATAAATAATAATGAAAATGATAAAAATAATGATAATAGTAATAATATTAATAATCATCAAAAGTTATCCAAATTCCTTTTTCTCACTTTTTCATCATTTTGTCTGATTAATAGAATTCGGTAAAATTTTTATCATTATTACCCTAATAATTGCCAAATATAAAATGAATGGAAAAAACGTCATTTTTGGGGTTATCTCAAAAGGCATATTTCGCGATTTGCCGGTTTTTTGACTTTTGGGGTTTTTTTTTTTTTTACCTTTTTTTTATATTGGAACAATTCCTTTATTTATAATTATAACAGTTATCATCATTATTATCGTTATCATATCATTTTCATCATTTTCATCATTATCATAAACAATCATCTATTGCAATTTTTATTCATTATTGCAATTTTATCATTTTTTTATTTTAATTTTTTAAATTTTACTAAAAAAAAACTACAATAAAATAGTAATAACAATAATAATAACAAAATAACGTTTTTTTCATTATTTTTAACATTATTTCAATTAAAATCGTTATTACTGTAATTATACTATTATAATAATTATTTTTACAATTATACTACCCGTAAAAAAAAATAAAAAGATAATAATAACAAAATAATATTTAAAAACAATATTTAAAATTTTTATTTTTATAAATTAAACTTTTATTATTATTTTTTTTATTTTACAGTTTTAATATATTTTTGGGAAATAAATAATTAAAATAATAAAATAATATAATAAAATAATAATGATAATAATAATAATAATAATAATAATAAAGATAATAATGATTATAATAATGATAATAGTAATAATATTTAAAAATCACAAATGTTATCAAATTTTCTTTTTTCTCATTTACATCATTATTTTCAGATTTAAAGAATTCAGGGAATTGTTCATTTTTACCCTAATCATTTCCCGAACCTCAAATGAATGGAAAAAACGTATTTTTGGGGTCTACTCTCAAAAAGGTATATTTTGCTAGATTTTGCCGCTATTTCGACTTTTGTCATTTTTTTTTCTTTTACCTTTTTTATATATATGGACACAATTTCCGTTTTTTCGTCATTATTTTCAGATTTATCATATTATTACGTTATCATCTCATTATCATATTTTCATCATTATCATCCATTATATCATTATTGCAATTATTATCACATTATTGCAATAATTATCAATTTTTATTGCAATTATTGCAGTTATAATATATGTTTTAATCTTACTAAAAAACTACAATAAAATAGTAATAAAAAATAATAACAATAATAAAAGTTTTATAATCATTATTTTTATCATTTTTTTAATTTAAAATCGTTATTTTGTAATTATTATTGTTATAATAATTTTTTTTACAATTTTAAATACCAGTAAAAATAAAAATAATGATAAAAATTTAAAAATAAGATATCAAAAACAAATTATAACAATTCGTATTATTATAATTTAAAATTTTTTTATTATTATTGTTTTTTTACAATTATAAAATTTTTTTGGCAATAATACAAAAATTAAAGTAATAATAATAATAATAATAATAATAATAAAAATAAAAAATAATAATAATAATAATAATAATGATAATAATGATAAAAATGATAATAAGATAATAATAAAATAAGTAATAATAAGAATAGTAATAATATAATAATATCCCAAAAGTTATCCCAAATTTTTTATTCTCATTTTTTCATCATTATTGTCATGATTAAAAGAATTCGGTAATTATTTTCATTTTTACCCAATAATTGCCAAATCACAAATGAATGGAAAAAAAATCATTTTTGGAGTCTACTCTCAAAAAGGGTATATTTCAAAAATTTTCCGCTTTTTTTACTTTTGGGGTTTTTTTTTTTTTTTACCTTTTTTTATTTTATATGGACCAATTTCCCGTTATTATCATCATTATTATCATGATTATAACATTTTTATGTTTTCATCATCATTATATCATTATCTCATTATGCAATTATTATCATCATTATTGCAATAATTATCATTTTTATTGCAAATTTTTGAGTTTAATATATGTTTTTTCATCTAACTAAAAACAAATACAATAAAGATAGTAATAACAAAATTAATATCAATAATAACGTTTTTTAATCATTATTTTTAAATTATTTTAATTAATATCGTTTTCTGTAATTTTACTGTTTGGTAATTATTTTTACAATTATACTACCCGTAAAAAAAAAATAATGATAATAATAAAGTAAAATACAATAAAAAATTATAAAAAAATTGATTATTATAATTTAATATTTTATTATTATTGTATTTTACAGTTAAATATTTTTTTGGCAATAATACTAAAAATTAAATAATAATAATATAATAATAATAATAATAATAATAATAATAATAAAAAATGAGTAATAATAATAAAAATAAAATAATAATAATAATAAAAATAATGATAAAATGAAGTAATGAAATAATGATAAAAATGATATAATAAGAAATAGTATAATTAATAATCACAAATTTATCCAAATTCTCTTTTTCTCACTTTTTTCTCATTATTTTCAGGGTTAATAGAATTTTTGGTAATTATTATCATTACCCAATCATTGCCAGAATCATAAATGAATGGAAAAAAGCATTGGGTCTACTCTAAAGGTAATTTCGCTAGATTTTGCCCCTTTTTTTGACTTTTGGGATTTTTTTCTTTTACCTTTTTATTATATATGACACAAACCGTTATTTTCACTTTATCATGATTATCTCATTTTTATCTTATCTCATCATTTTCTCATTTTTCATCATTATATCATTTTCATCATATTTCATCATTATTGCAATTATTTCATCATTATTGCAATAATTATCATTATTTTTGCAATTATTGCAGTTATAAATTGTTTTTACTCTATATAATAACAACTACAATAAAAAATGTAATAGCAATAATAATAACAAAAAAACTTTTTAAATCTTTTTATATATTATTTTTAAATTTAAAATCGTTTTTACGTAATATTATGTTTTTAATAATTATTTTACAATTATACTACCAGTAAAAAAAAAAATAAGATAATAATAACAATAATGAATAATAACAATTTATAACAATTTGATTATTATAATTAACTTATTATTATTATTATTGTTATTATTACAGTTATAAAATATTTTTTTGGGAATAATGTAATAATTAAAGATTAATAATAATAAATAATTAAAAATAATAATATTAAAAAAATAATAAAATAAAAATAATAATAATAATAATAATAATAATAATAATAAAATAATAAAAATAAAATATAAAAATGATAATAAGATAATAAGATAAAATAATAATAAATTTTAAAAATACAATAATATCAAATGTTATCCAAATTTCCCTTTTTTCTACTTTATCTCATTTTGGGCATGATTAATAGAATTAGGTAATTTTTATCATTTTTTAATCATTTCCAGAATCATCAAATGAAAGGAAAAAACGTCATTTTGGAGTCTACTCTCAAAAGGTTTTTTCGCTAGATTTTTCCGCTTTTTCGACTTTTTTCATTTTTTTTTTTTTACCTTTTTTTATTATGGAAACCCCTTCTGTTATTATCGTCATTATTATATGATTATCATCTTTTTATCGTTATCATTTCCCCTTTTCATCATTATCTCCCATTTTCATCTTATTGCAATTTTTTCATCATTTTTGCAATAATTATCCTTATTATTGCAAAAATTTTTGCAGTTAAATATATGTTTTTAATCTATACTAATAACAATACAATAATAATAGTAATAACAATATTTAAAAACAATAATAACGTTTTTTTAAACATTATTTTTATATTTTTTTAATTTAAATCGTTTTACTGTAATTATTTCGTTATAATAATTATTTTTTCAATTATACTACCCAAAAAAAATAAAAATAATGATAATAATAACAAAATGATATAAAACAATTTAAACAATTCGATTTTAAATTATACTTTTTTTATTATTATGTTATTATTTCAGTTATGATATATTTTTTTGGCAATAATACAAAATAATTAAAGTAATAATAATAATAAAATAATAATAATAATAAAATAAAAAAAAAAATTTTAAAATAATAATAATAATAAAATAGTAATGATAATAATGATAAAAATGATAATAAGAAATAATAAAATAATAATGTAATAGTAATAATATAATAATATCAAAAGTTTTCCAAAATTCTCTTTTTTCACTTTTATCATCATTATTTCATGATTAAAAGAATTCAGGTAATTATTATCATTTTTACCCTAATAAAATTTCCAGAATCTCAAATGAATGGAAAAAAAAATTCATTTTGGAAGTCTAACTCTCTAAAGGCTATATTTTGCTAGATTTTTCCGCTTTTCGACTTTTTTGGGTTTTTTTTTTTTTTACCTTTTTTAATATAGGACACAATTTCCCGATTATCATCATTAATAATGAATTTATTTATATTATTTTTCTTTTTTATCATTTTCATCATTATCATCTATTATATCATTTTTGCAATTATTTTCATATTGCAATAATTTTCATTTTTATTACAATTTTGCGTTATAATATAGTGTTTACATCTATATAATAACAATACCATAATAATAGTATAACATAATAATAACAATTAATAACGTTTTTATAATCATTATTTACATTTTTTTAATTTTAATATCGTTTTTACTGTAATTATTACGTTAATAATTATTTTTTTCAATTAACTACGGTAAAAAAAAAAAAAATAATGATAATAAAAACAATAATGATATCAATAACAAAAAAATTTTAACAATTTTGTTTATTTAATTATATTATTTTTATTATTTGTTATTTTTACAGTTATTAAAATTTTTTGGCAATAAAAGTGATTAATTTAAAATAATAATAATAATAATAATAATAATAATAATAAAATAATAATAAAAATAATAAAAAAAATATAAAATAAAATAAAAATAAAATGAAAAATAAGATAAAAGTAAATAATACAATAATCATCAAATTTATTCAAAATTTTCTTTATTCTCATTTTTTATCATTATTTTCATAAATTTAAAGAATTCAGGGAAAATTTTTATCATTATTACCCTAATAAGCAAGAATCACAAAGAATGGAAAAAAAAGTCATTTGGAGTTATCTCAAAAGCCTATATTTCGCTAGATTTTGCCCCTTTTTTGACTTTTTTGGGTTTTTTTTTTTTACTTTTTTTTATTTTATTGGCACAATTCCCGTTATTATCATCATTTTATCATGATTATCATCATTTTTATCGTTACTCTTTTTATATCATTATCATCATCACTATCATCATTATTTCAAATTTTCATCATTATGAATAATTTTCATTTTTATTGAAATTTTTGCAGTTTTAAATATTTTTTTCATCTATATAAAACAACTCAATAATAATAGTAATAACAATAATATTAAAAATAATAAGTTTTTATAATCATTATTTATCATTACAATAATTCGGTATTACTGTAATTATTTCTGTTATAAAAAATTTTTAAAAATTATATACCCGGGGAAAATAATAAAAATGATAAAATAACAATAACTATTTTAAAAAATTAGTTTATTATAATTAACCTATTATTATTTTTATGTTTTTTATTTCAGTTATAATATATTTTTTTGGGAATAATACCCAAAAATTAAAAAATAATAATAAAAATAAAAAATTTATAATAATAATAATAATAATAATAAAATAATAATAATAATAATAAAATAATAATAATGAAAATTTGATAAAAATGATAATAATAATGATAATATAATAAAAATTAATAATCATCAAAGGTTTTCCAAAATTTCTTTTTTCTAACTTTTACATATTATTGTCATGATTGATAAATTTGGAATTTTTATCTTTTAACCCTAATAATGCCAGAATATAAATGAATGGTTAAAAACGTAATTTTAGAGACTACCTCAAAAGGTTATTTTGTGATTTTCCCCTTTTTTGACTTTTTGGGGTTTGTTTTCTTTTTCCTTTTTTTTTTTTTAATATGGACACGATTTTTGTTATTATCATCATTTTTATATGATTTCATATTTTTACGTTTTCACATTATCATCATTATCACATTATATCATCATTTTCACATTATGCAAATTTTTATCATCATTATTGCAATTATTACATTTTTATTGCAAATTTTTGCAGTTATAAATATAATTTTTCATTTTTAATAAAAAAACTACAAAAAAAAGTAATAACAAAATAATAACAATAATAACGTTTTTTAATCTTTTTTATATAATTATTTAATTAATATCGTTTTTATGTAATTATTACGTTATAATAATTATTTTATTTATACTATAGTAAAAAAAAAATAATGATAATAATAACAATAATGATATCAAACAATATTATGACAATTTTGTATTATTATAAATTTTAAAATTTTTATTATTATTTTTAATATTACAGTTTTTAAAAAATTTTTTGGCAATAATACTAAAATTTTAAAGTAATAAAATAATAATAATAATAATAATAATAAAATAATAATAATAAAAAATAATAATTATAATAATAATAATAATAAAGATAATATGATAAAATGCGATAAAAGAATAATATTAATAATAATAAATGTTATCGAAATTTTTTTATTTCATTTTTTCATTTTATTATTGTCATGATTTAAAAGAATTCTGGTAATTTTATCATTTTACCCAATAATTGCCAGAATCATCAAAGAATGGAAAAAAAGTCATTTTGGAGTTTTACTCCAAAAAAGGGTATATTTTGCTGATTTTGCCCCCATTTTTGTTTTTGGGATTTTTTTTCTTTTACCTTTTTTTTTTTATATATTTCACAATTCCCGTTATTACGTATTATTATCATGATTATCAACATTATTATCTTACATCATCATTATCATCATTTTCATCATCTATCATCATTTTGCAAATTTTTTATATCATTATTGCAATTATCATCATATTTTTGCAAATTTTTGCAGTTATAAAAAAATTTTTAAACTATACTAATAACAACTACAATAATAAGAGTAAAACAAAATAATAACAAAATAACGTTTTTATAATCATTATTTAAATTACTTCAATTTAAAATCGTTATACTTAATTTTTACTGTTATAATAATTATTTTTTCCCAAATTTTTCTACCCCGTTAAAAAAAATAATAATGATAATAATAACAATAATAATTTAATAACAATATATAAAAAAATAGTATTATTAAAAATTTTATTAGTATTATTATTATGTTATTATTACAGTTATAATAATTTTTGGCCCAAAAAAAATAATTAAAGAATAATAAAATAAAATAATAATAATAATAATAATAATAATAAAAACAAAAATAATGATTATAAAAAAATATATATAATAAAAAATAAAATTGATAATAAAAATAATAATAATGTTAAAAGTAAAACATTTAAAAATCATCAAGTTATCCAAATTTTCTTTTTTCTCACTTTCTCATCATATTGTCATGTTAAAGAATTTGGTAATTATTATCATTATTTCTCTAATAACCAGAATCATCAAATGAATGGAAAAAAAAATCATTTTTTGGGGTCTACTCTCAAAAAGGGTAATTTCGCTAGATTTTTCCCTTTTCGACTTTTGGGGAATTTTTTTTTTTTCCTTTTTTTTTTTATATATGGGGAAAAATTCCTGTTTTTATCATCTTTTATCATGATTTTCATCATTATTACGTTACATCACATTATCTCATTTTTTGCAATTTTTACATCATTATTGCAATTTTTATCATTTTATTACAATTATTGCAGTTTTAATAATATTTTTACATCATACTAATAACAATAAAATAATAATGTAAAAACAATAATAATAACAATAAAAAGTTTCTATAACATTATTTATATCATTTTTTTCAATTAATATCGTTATTTTGAATTTTTTATGTTTTAATAATTATTTTTTCAATTATACTACCCGTAAAAAAAAAAATAAGAAATAATAACAATAAAAATATAAAAACAAATTTTAACATTTAGATTATTATAATTTTACAATTTTTTTATTATTTGTTATAATTTCAGTTTTAAATATTTTTTTGGCAATAAAACTAATAATTAAAGAATAATAATAATAAAAATAACAATAATATTAAAAATAATAATAAAAATAAAAACAATAATAATAATAATAAATAATAATAATAAAAATGAAAGTAATAATAATGAAATAGTAATAAAATTAATAATCACAAATGTTATCCAAAATCTCTTCATTCTCACTTTTTTCATTTTTTTTTATTATTGTCATGATTGAAGAATTTTGGTAATCATTACATTTTTTCCCCAAAAATTGCCCGAATATCAAATGAATGGGTAAACTAATTTTGGGGTATACTCTCAAAAGACTAATTTCGCAGTTTTGCCGCTTTTCGACTTTTTGGGGTTTTTTTTTTTTTACCTTTTTTTATTAATTATGGACACATTCCTTATTACATTTATTTTATGATTTTCTTTATTATTATCTTAATCATCATTATACATTATCATCTTTTTCATCATCTTATCATCATTTTGCATTTTACATATTATTGCAATAATTATCTTATTTTTGCAATTATTCAGTTAAATTTAAAGTTTTACATTATATAATAACAAACAAAATAAAAGTAAAACAATGATAATAACAATAATAACGTTTTATAATCATTATTAATCTTATTTAAAAATGTCGTTTACTGTAATTATTATGTTATAATAATTATCTTTTCAATTATACTACCAGCAAAAATAATAATAATGATAATAATAACAATAAAAAATATTAACAATATTATAACTTTCGTATTTTATAATTTTACATATTATTTATTTTTTTATTTTTAAAATTTGATAATTTTTTGGCAATAAAACTAATAATTAAAATAATAATAATAATAAAATAATAATAATAATAATAATAATAAAATAATAATAATAATAAAAATAATAATAATGATAAAATGATAATAATATAATAATGATAATGATAAAATAAGATAAAAGTAATAATACTAATAACACAAAGTTATCCAAAATTTTCTTTTTTCTCACTTTTTTTCATTTTTGTCAGATTAAAAGAATTTAGGGAATTTTTATCATTATTACAATAATTGCCAGAATATCAAATGAATGGAAAAAAAAAATCATTTTTTGGGGTCACTATCAAAAGGCATATTTCGCTAGATTTTCCGCTTTTTTGACTTTTCGGATTTTTTTTTTTTACCTTTTTTTATTTTATATGGGCACAATTTCCCTTTTTCTATTATTATCATGATTATCATCATTATTATCTTTTCATCATCATTTCATCATTATATCATTTTCATCATATTTATTGCAATTATTATCTCATTATTCCCTAATTATCATTTTTATTGCAATTATTGCAGTTATAATATAGTGTTTAATCTATAAATAACAACTCAATAATAATAGTAATAACAATAATAATAACAATAAAACTTTTTATAATCATTATTTTTACATTATTTTTAATTAAAAGTTATTACTGTAATTTTTACTGTTTAAATTATTTTACACTTATTCTACCAGTAAAAATAATAATAATGATAATAATAACAATATTTAATCAATAACAAAATTATAAAAAATTTGTATTATTAAATTTTAAATTATTTTATTATTATTGTATTATTACGTTATAATATTTTTTTGGGGAAAAATACTAATAATTAAAGTAATAATAATAAAAGTAATAATAATAATAATTATAATAATAATAAATAATAACAATAAAATAAAATAATTAATAAAATAATAATAATGATAATAATGTAATAATGATAAAAAATTATAAAAATGATATTAAAAAATGATAATAGTAATAATACTAATAATATCAAAGTTATCGAAATTCTTTTTTTCTCACTTTTTTTCAATTAGTCTGATTAATGAATCAGGTAATATTATCATTATTACCCTAATAATCCCAAATCATCAAAAGAAGGAAAAAACGTCATTTTTGGGGGTTACTCTCAAAAGGCTTAAATTTGCAGATTTTTGGGCTTTTCGAATTTTGGGGGTTTTTTTTCTTTTACCTTTTTTATTATATATGGACACAATTCCCTTTTTATTCACTATTATATGATTTTCACATTATTACGTTTCATCATTTATCTCATTTCATATTATCATCATCATTATCATGATTATTGCAATTATTTTCATCATTATTTCAATAAAAATATTATTGCAACATTTCATTAAATATATGTTTTTACATCTATACTAAAACAATACAAAATAATGTAATGACAAAAATAATAACAATAATAACGTTTTTTTAATAATTATTTTTATCATTTTTTTTAATGAATATTTTTATTATTGTAATTATACTGTTATAATTACTTTTAAATTATACCAGTAAAAATAATAAAATGAATTTAAAAACAATAATGATTCAATAACAATATTAAAAACAATGTGTTTTTATAATTCTACTTATTTTTTTATTTTTGTTTTTATTACATTTTTTAATAATTTTTTGGGAATAATACTAAAAAATTAAAGTAATATAATAAAAATAATAATAATAATAAAAAAATAAAAATAAAATAATAATAATTATAATAATAATAATAATGAAATAATGATAAAAAAAGATATAATGTAATAATGATAATAAAAATGATAATAGTAAAAAAACTAATAATCATCAAAAAGTTACCAAATTCCTTTATTCTCCTTTTTCATTATTACGCATGATTAATATTCAGGGAATTTTATCTTTTTTTCCCTTATAACTGCCAGAATCATCAAATGAATAGAAAAAACGTTTTTTTGGAGTTACCTGAAAAAACTATATTTCGCAAGATTTTAACGTTTTTTGATTTTTTGGATTTTTTTTCTTTTACCTTTTTTTTTTATATAGGACACAATTTCCCTTTTTTATCATATTATTATATGATTAATCCTTATTACGTTTCATCACATTTTCATATTATCATCATTATTTATCTATTTTCATCATTATTGCAATTTTTATCATCATATTGCAAAATTATATTATTATTGCAATTATTTCAGTTAAAATTGTTTTTACATCTATATAATAAAAATAAATAATAATTTTAATAACAATAATAACAACAATAATAACGTTTAATAATATTTTATAACATTATTTTAAATTTAAAATTGTTATTAGTGTAATTTTTAAATGTTTAAAAAATTATTTTTTCAATTTTTACTACCCCCTAAAAATAATAAAAATGATAATAATAAAAATAAGATATCAATAACAATATTATAACAATTGTATATTTTTAATTTTACTTATTTTTATTTTGTTTTATTTTTACAGTTTTAAAAATATTTTTTTGGGAAAAATACTAAAATTTAAAAAAATATAATAATAATAATAAAATAATAATAATAATAATAATATAATAATAATAATAAAAAAATAATAATAATAAAAATAATAATGATAATAGATAGTAAGAAAAAATGATGATAATAAAAATGATGATAATGGTAATAAACTAAAAATCGCAAATGTTATCCAAAATTTTCTTTTTTCTCACTTTATCTCATTTTTGTCATAATTTAAAAGAATACTGGTAATTATTTCATATTACCTAAAATTGCCAGAATCATAAATGAATGAAAAAAGTTATTTTTGGGGTTTCCTCAAAAGGTATATTTCGCTAGATTTTGCCGCTTTTTTCGACTTTGGGGTTATTTTTCTTTTTCCTTTTTTTTATATATGGACACAATTCCTTATTACTCATTTTTATCATGATTATCATCCCTTTTTTTTTATCTCACATTTCATCATTATAATCATTATCATCATTAAACATTTTCATATTATCATCATCATTTCTATTATTTCAATAATTTTCATTTTTTACAGTTATTTAGTTTTAAATAGTTTTTCATCATATAATAACAAAAAATACAATAAAAATAGTAAAACAATAATAATAACAATAAAACGTTTTTTTTAATCATTATTATATCATTTTTTAATTAAATTGTATTACGTAATTATAAATGTTATAATAATTATTTTTACAATTATATACCCGTAAAAAAATAAAAATATAATAAAAAACAAAAGATATCAATAACAATATTTTAAAAAATTTGATTATTTAATTTTACTTTTATTATTATCATTTTTATTATTAGATTTTAAAATTTTTTTTTGGCAATAATACTAATAATTAAAAAAAGTTAAAAAAAATAATAATGTTAATAATGATAATAATAATAATAAAAAAAATAATAAAAATAAAATAATAATAAATAATAATAAAAATGTAAAAATGAAAAAGATAATAATGATAAAAAGTAATAATAATGATAATAGTAATAATATAATAATCATCAAAAAGTTATCCAAATTTTCTTTATTCCATTTTATCATCATTATTGTAGATTAATAGAAATTTAGGAATTTTTACATTATTACCCTAATAATTTCCAGAATCATCAAATGAATGGAAAAAAAAGTATTTGGAGTCTACTCTCAAAAGGCTATATTTCGGTAGATTTTTCGCTTTTTCGACTTTGGGATTTTTTTTTTTTACCTTTTTTTTTATTTAAAATTTAACACAATTCCTGTTATTATCATATTTTCATCAGATTTATAGTTTATCGTTTTTATTATTTTTACTGGAGTATAATTTCAAAAATAATTATTATAACAGTAATAATTACAGTAATAAGATATTAAAGAAAAATGATAAAATAATGATTATAAAAACGTTTTTGTTATTATTTTTTTATTATATTACTATTGAAGTTTTTATTTGTATGATGTAAAATTTTATATTATAAAATGCAAAAATTGCAATAATAATGAAAAAATTGCAATAAGATGATAATAATTTCAAAATGATGATAATGTGATGTAATGAGATAATGGATTTTTATGATGATAACGTAAAAATGATGTAATTGATAATAAAATGTAAAACGGTATTTTGGGCCATATATAGAAAAAAAAAAATAAAAGAAAAAAAATCTCAAAAATCGAAAAAAAACGGGAAAATCTAGCGAAATATAGCCTTTCGAGAGTAGACTCCAAAAATACTTTTTTTCCAATCTTTTGATGATTTTGGCAATTATTAGGGTAAAATGATAAAATTACCAAAATTCTATTAATCATGACAATAAGAGAAAAAAAGTGAGAATAAAAGAATTTGGATAACATTTCATGATTTTTAATATTATTACTATTATCTTTATTATTTCTTTATTATCTTTATTTCATTTTATCATTAAAAACATTGGATAACATTATGTTTATAAATTATTACTATTTCATTATATTATCATATTATCTTTATTTTTATTATTATTATTATTATTATTATTATTTTTATTATTATTTTTATTATTATTTTATATATATATTTTTATCTTTATTATTATCATATTATTTTTACTTTTAATTATTGTATTTTTGCCAAAAAATTATTTAACTGTAATAATAACAATAAAAAAATAAAAGTAAATTATAAAAATACAAATTGTTATAATATTTTATTATTTATTTTTGATTATTATCTTATTTTATTTTTAAGGGTAGTATAATTGTAAAAAAATAATTATTATAACAGTAATAATTACAGTAATAACGTTTTAAATTCAAATAATGATATAAAATAAGATTAAAAAAACGTTATTATTTTTATTATTTTTGTTATTACTAATTTTATTGTATTTTGTTATAAGAAGATGTAAAATTAATTTTTATAACTGCAAAAATTTCAAAAAATAAAAATTACAATAATGATGAAATAATTGCAATAATGTGATAATGTTTGATAATGATGATGTAATGATGATAATGATGATGATAACATAATATGTGAAATCATGAAAATAATGACGTAATAACGGGAAATTTGTGTCCATTATAATAAAAAAGGAAAAAAAAAAAAACCGAAAAGTCAGAAAAGCGTCAAAATCTAGCGAATTATAGGTTTTGAGATTTGACCCCAAAATGATTTTTTTTCCATTCATCTGATGATTTGGCTTTTTGGGGGAATAATGATAAAAATTTACCAGAATTCTATTAATCATGACAATAATGATGATAAAAATGAGAATAAAGAGAATTTGGTAACATTTAAAGATTTTTAAATTTTTATTTTATCATTATTATTATCATTATTATCATTTTATTATTTTTATTTTTATTATTATTATTTTATTATTATTTTTTATTATTATATTTTTTTATTATTATTATTATTTTTATTATTATTTTATTTTTATTTAATTTTTAGAATTATTCCCAAAAAAAAATTATTATAATGAAATAAACCAAAAAAATAATAAAAAAATGGTGTAATTACAAAAAATACAATTGTTATAATATGTTTTTAAAATTTATTTTGTTATTATTTCATTTTTATTTTTTTTATGCTAGTAAAATTTGTAAAAATATTTATTATAACAGTAAAAATTACAGAAAAAACGTATAATTGATATAATGTATAAATAATGATTATAAAAACGTATTGTTGTTTTTAAATTTTTGTTTTATATTATTTTTTTTTGTTTTTAGTATAGATGAAAAAATTTTATTTATAACTGCAGAATTGCAAAATAATGCTAAAAAATTGCAAAAAGGATGATAAAAATTGCAATAATGATGATAATGTTTTGGATAATGATGAAATTATGAAAACGAAATAATATGATAATCATGATAATTTAATTTGATAAGAACAGGAATTGTGCCATAAATTTTAAAAAAAAATGTAAAAAAAAAAAAAAACCAAAAGTCGAAAAAAAACGGCAAAATCAGCGAAATATAGCCTTTTTAGGTTACCCCAAAAAGACGTTTTTTCCCTTTATTTTTGATTCTGGGAATTATTTTGGGAATAATGATAATAAATAACAGAATTTTTTAATCATAAGAAAAATGTGATAAAAGTGAGAATAAAGAGAATTTGGAAAACATTGTGATTTTAAAATTTACATTATCATTTTTATATCATTTTTATTATTATTTTGTTATATTATTATTATTATTATTTTATTTTTATTATTTTATTTTTATTTTTATTATTTTTATTATTATTATTTATTAAATTATTTGTATTATTGCCAAAAAATATATTATAAATGTAATAAAAACAATAATAATAATAATAAGTATAATTTAAAAATACTAATTTTTATAAAATTTTTATTTAAAATTTTTATTTTTATTTTACAAATTTTTTATTTTTTTTGGTAGTATAATTGTAAAAATAATTATTATAACAGTAATAATTACAGTAATAACGATATTATTTAAAGTGTATAAATAATGATTATAAAAAGTTTATTTTTTTATTATTGTTATTACTATTATTTTTGTAGTTTTTATTTGTAAGATGAAAATTATATATTAAACGAATAATTGCAATAAAAATGATAATAAATTTCAATAATGATGATAATAATTGCAATAATGATGATAATGATGAGATAATGATGATAAATGATGATAAGATGATGATAAAAGTAATAATTGATAATCATGAAAATAATGTGATATTAACAGGAATTATTCCATATATAATAAAAAAAGGTAAAAAAAAAAAATCCAAAATCGAAAAAAAGGGGAAAAATTTCGAAACATACCTTTTTAGAGTAGACTCAAAAATGACGTTTTTTTCCTTCATTTGATGATTTTTGGCAATTATTAGGGGAAAAATGATAATATACGTGAATTCTATTAATCATGAAAATAATGATGATAAAAGTGAGAATAAAAAGAAATTGGGTAAAATTTGATGATCATTAATATTTTTACTATTATCATAATTCATTATTATATTATTATTATTATTATTTTTTATTATTTTATTATTTTTTTAAATTTTTATTATTATTATTATTATTATTATTAATTATTATTATTTCTTTTAATTTTTTAGTATTGCTAAAAAAAATATTTTAACTGAATAATAACAATAATAATAAAATAAGTTTTTAAAATTTTAAAATCTAATTGTTTAAATGTTTTTAATTTATTATTTTTATTATTTTCATTTTTATTTTTTTTTTTGGTAGTAAATTTAAAAAAAATATAAACAGTAATAATTACAGTAATAACGATATTTAATTTAAAAATGATATAAATAATGATTATAAAACGTT
>NW_023642476.1:5000-7500 GCF_015228065.2 Penaeus monodon | reverse complement strand
TTTCTATTCCTCTTTTCATTCGTCTTTACCTCCTGTCTCCTTGCTATTTTCTCCCTCTCGTCTTCCTTTTCCCTCTCTTCCCTCTCCCTCTCTTCTTCCCTCTCCCTCTCTTCCCTCCCCTTCCTCCCGTTTCCCTCTCTTCCTCTCCCTCTCTCCTTCGTTTCATTTCTTCCCTCTCCCTCTCTTCTTTCCTCTCTCTCTCTTCTTCCCTCTCCCTCTCTTCTTCCCTCTCCCTCTCTTCTTCCCTCTCCCTCTCTTCCCTCCCCTTCCTCCCGTCTCCCCTCTTCCCCCCCCTTTCCTGCTTTTATTCCCCCAGACCTCTCCGTCCTGAAATATCCTTCAGTTCCAGGAACCAAAATAGCAACTGCCAAAACCGGTTGTGAATCGGTGATGAAAGAGATTGAAAGAAATGGATTGATTTCTTTCATTCTCTCTTATTCCCCCCCCCCCAAAAAAAAAAGAAAGATCATAGGCAACTGTTTTTTTTTTTTTTTTCTTTTTTCTTTTTTAATTTCTTTAGACGTTCTCTTTCTAAACAGAAGGGCGGAAGGTGTGCATGATATTCAAAAGTAATTACAAAACGTACCCAGGAAATCTGAAATCTTTGAAGCATTCTGAATGCGCTCGATTACAGTCTTGTGAGTGAATGAATGAATGAATGAATGGATGGATGAATGGATGGATGAATGAATGAATGAATGAATGGATGAATGAATGGATGAATGAATGAATGAATGGATGACTGGATGAATGAATGAATGAATGAATGAATGAATGGATGATGAATGAATGAATGAATGAATGAATGAATGAATGGATGACTGGACGCATCGAGGAAAAGAAAGATTTTATTAATGGAAATGGAAGTGAACCGAAGTATGAATTTGAGAGTAAGCGAACACGTAGATGAACTAAAACACTGTAAACTTGACTAAGGGATAAACTTAAGAGTGAAAAAGAGAGATAATAGGGAGATAATAGGTCGATTTGAATATTAAAATTGTGAATTAATTTAGATCGAGTTCAGTAGTATAAGACTAAGCTTAAGGGTGAATTATTGTAATCTAAGACAAATTTGAGATGATTATATGAACTTAAAGACGTAAAATTAAAAAGTGAACTTGAGAATTTAAGGGTGATCCTATGTAGGGGAGGGATCCTATGTAGAAACTTGAGGGTGAACTTGACTTAAGAGCGATGTAGAAACTTAAGGGTGAACTTGACTTAAGAGCGATGTAGAAACTTAAGGGTGAACTTGACTTAAGAGTGTTGTAGAAACTTAAGGGTGAACTTGACTTAAGAGTGATGTAGAAACTTGAGGGTGAACTTGACTTAAGAGCGATGTAGAAACTTGAGGGTGAACTTGACTTAAGAGTGATGTAGAAACTTAAGGGTGAACTTACAAGTGAAGAGCTAGGGTGAGCAAAATGTAGTATTAGTCAGAAAGCATTACGTTAGCTGGGAGAGCTTTGTGAAAACGTACAAGTAATTATAAAGAATGCATGTGAATGTATGTGTACGTATTTCGTGTCTGTAAGAAGAGAGTATGTAAGTAGAGACATATGGAATTCGTCAATATGAAAAAGGTAATTCAAAATCACTCCTACGAACAAACAAACGCAAACAGCAAAGGAAATCCACAAAACCACGGACGCACAAACAAAGTCAAGCAATGAAGAACACACACAACCTCTACATAAAAAATCCGGCCAACAAACGAAGCACAAACAAACAAGCAAACACTTTACTTGCCTATTTACTTGAGCAAGGACACAAGGGAGGGACAAACAGGTCGATCTATTTCCGAAAATGAGAAATCAAGCAGGTTATTTTCGTCTCAGTCATCCCTTTCCCCCCCCCCTTCCCTAACCCCCAACCCCCTTTCAATAACCCCCCCTTCCACCCTCTACCCCCCTCTCTATTACCGCACCCTTCCCCCCACCTCCTCCTCCCCTCCCCCCTCTCTCTCTATTACCGCACCCTTTCCTCACGTCCTCCCAACCCCCCCTATGGCCTCTCCCTCCCTCGCGTTATGTGACAATTCTTCGATTTCCGAATATGTTCACCAAAACGGACACTTAAACACCAGGATTTCGACTTTTCAAAACTACATTTCTAAAAAAAAAAAAAAAAAAAATCCTTCGTTCTTCTTCGTTTCGGTAGAAAAGAGAGAAGAGAGAAGAGAAGAGAGAGAGAAAAGGATTGATCTTATAAGTAGAGGAAATATTAGGAGGAATATATACAGGCAGAAAAGGGAGTCTCTCTCTCCCTTCAATTTGGCTTTTGACGGAGACGGTGGGAAGGAGCGGGACCCGACGTCGGAGGGAGGTTTTTATTTCTTTTTTAATATCTCCCTTATTCGTTCCTTTTTTCAAAATTTCTCTCTTCATTCTTATTATCACTCCTGATTGATTCCGGTCTTTTCGATACGAGGGATTTTGGCGCTGAGGTTTATTTTCTATGAGATCAGAGAAATGCGCTGGAATAACATGGGGGGGAA
>NW_023642475.1:5000-9819 GCF_015228065.2 Penaeus monodon | reverse complement strand
ATTTATATATATATATATATATTTATTATTACCCACATTTTGTGTTCATATAAAACATACACACACACACCACTAGTATATATATTTTAAATAAAAATTTTTTTTAAAAATATTATAATTTTTTATTATATATATTAAAATACCCAAAAAAATTATTAAAATTTCCTTATTTTTTAATATATATATTTTAAAAATTAAATTTTTAAAATTTTATATATATTTTAAAATACATGCACACATATGTTTTTATACATACTTACACACACACACATCACACCCCCACACACCCACCACACACACAACACACACACACACACACACACACAACACACACACACCACAATATAATTATATATAATATTATATAATATATATTATATATATATATATAATATATATACTAAAACTATTATTATTATAATATATATATTATTTTTATATATATATATATATATTTTAAAATTTTTAATATAGACATGCCCAATGGTTTTCATATACATACTCACCCCACACACTAACACCACCACACACACACACACACACACACACACACACAAAACACCCAACCCCAAACAAAATATATTTTAATATTATATAATTATATATAATATTATAAAAATTGTGTGTGTGTGTGTGTGTGTGAGAGTTTGTGTGTGGGGGTGTGTGGGGGTGGTGTGTGTTGTGTGGTGTGTGTATGATGTATAAACCCAAAAACCATGGTGCTTTAATATATATATATTATATAATATGTTAAAAAATTATAGATAATATATATATATAATAATATATATTTTAATGTTGATTATATATATATTATATTATTTTTTATATATATATTTAATATATATATTTGTGTGTGTGTGTTTGTGTGAAATTTAATATTATGTAATTTTTATAATTATATTATATAATTATATAATTTATATTTTTTTTTAAAATAAAATTTTATTTATAATTTTATTATTTATAATTTTTTTTTTTTTTTTTTGTGTGGGGGTTGTGTGGGGGTGTTTGTTTGTGTGTGTGTGTGTTTTTATTTTTTTTTTTTAATTTTTTTTTTTTTTAATTTATTTGTGTGTGTGTGTGTGTGTTTGGGGTGGGTGTGTGTTAGGGTGTGTGTGTGGTGTGGGTGTTATATTTTATATTTTTATATTTATTTTATCTTTTTTATTATATAAATATAATATATATATTATTTTATGTTTGTGAAAATTGAATATAAATTTTTTTTTAAAAATTATTATTTTTTATATATTTTTTACATACATGTGTAATAATATACATACACACACAAAAATGTGAGGTGGTGTGGGTGTGTGTGTGGGGTTGTGTGGGGTTTTGTGTGTGTGTGTGTGAGTGGTGGGTGTGTGTGGGTGTTTGTGTGGTGGTGTTGGAAGGTGTGGTGTGGTGGGGTGTGTGTGTGTGGTGTGTGATGTGTGTGGTGTGTGTGTGTGGGTGTGTGGTGGGTGGGGGTTGTGTGTGTGTTGTGGGTGTGTGTGGTGGGGTGGGTGTATGTGTGTGGTACATGATACTTTCATAGATATGGATATCTATAATATATATATATATATGATATAGAATATATTATATATAGTATATATATGTACGCACACACAGACACACACACCACACACACACACACACACACACACACACAACACATAATAATAATAATATAATATATAATATAGATATATATATAGATAGATATTCTATATATAGATATATAGAGTTATATATACTAATATATAGATAATAATATATATATATATATATAAATGAGAATATTATATGTGTGTAATTATATTAATAATATATATAATATAATATATATATATATATAAAGTTTATAGACCAACACAACAACACACCACACTCATCACACACAACACACACACACACACATCCTATATATATATTAATAATAATATATAGATAATAATACATATCTAACAATAAGATATATAATATAGATATATATATATATATATAATATATATATATATATTTATATTTTATATATATATAGATGTATATACATGAAAGGTAATATAGAACGTATATATAACATATTTTATAGAGACATACATACACTACACACACACACACACACACACACACACCACACACACACACCAACACACACACACACACCACATAAATATATATAAATATATATAATAATATATATATATATATAATATATATAGTATATATATATATTAAATATTATATAATACATATATAGATAGTAATATATACAGATCTATATATACATAATATAATTAAATATATATATATAATATAATATATATATATACATATTATATATATAATATATATATATATATATATATATATATATTATGATATATGATTATATAGTGTGTGTGTGTGTGTGTGTCTATTTATACACACACAGAACGCACACCACACACACACACACACACACACACAAACAAACATCACAACACACACACACAACACACCACACACACAAACACACACACACAAAACACTACACACACACACACACACACAACACACACACACACACACACACACACACAACACACCAACACACACACACACACACACACCACACCACATATTTATATCTATGTTCTTTTATTTTCTATCAATCTATCTGTCGATTCTATAATATCTATATACCTATCTCTCTCTTATGAAAGGCAAAATAAGAAATAGATATCATACTATTGCACTTACAGTTGTACCAAGTCTGCAACAAATAAACAGAATGTTCAAAAACACCACAAATTTATGAACCAGGAATATTTTTCACGACGCAAAAACAATAAATGAATAAATTAAAAATGTGGGAAATTGCTTAAACTTGAAATTCTTTCCACAATAATTAAGATTCAGTAAATCTACCTGGAATGAAAATTTTAAATGAGCTGCAGGTACATTGTAAATAATAACTTGTTCAAAGATGAAGCTACCGGAATGACCGCTAATGAAAATTTGGCCTCTTGATTAAAACTCTTTCTTTATGAGTGCATTTTTTATGTGAAAACAGTGGATATTCTATAGAAGAACATATTTATAATTGCTTTTTAACTCTAATTAATGGTACAAAGTATATTCCGTATTGGGTACAAATATATCTACACGTATATAAAAACGCAAAGGCACACTATACCATACACACGCATGTAATATAGATTATATAGATATATATATATACATATATATATATATATATATATATATATATATATATAATATTAATATATATATATTATATTATATATATATATATGTATATATATATATAATATATATATAATATATATATATAGATATATATATATATATATATATAGTGTTTGTGTGTGGTGTGTGTGTGTGTGTGTGTGTGTGTGTGTGTGTGTGTGTGTGTGGTGTGGTGTGTGATGTGTGTAGTGTGTGTGTGTGTATGTGATTATAGCACGCCCACATGAATGTGTGTGTATGAATGCACACACACACACACACACAAACACACACACACACACACACACACACCACCACACATACCACAGAAAACACGCATGCACACAGGACGGATTTGCACAACTTGGTTAGTCTTATGTTTGCGTCAGTGGTGCCGATTGATGCGAGTAGTTCAGTTCCGTGTAGGGTCGAGGGCATGGGAGTCCACCCTATAAAACAATCCACTGCCTTGTGGGATTATGATGAAAGCTCGGGAGGAAGTCACATGAAGAAATACGGAGCGGTGTCCTAGGCAGTTCGTTGTCTCTTGCAACCCTACAACGCTTCTCTTATGTATGTGTTGTGTGTATTGTATATATATATGGTGTGTACTATAGATAGATATCTATAATATAGATATATATAATATATATATATATAATATATATATACACACACATATATGTATGTTTTTGTTTGTCATAGATAGATATAGATATAATTCTATGAGATATATATATATATCTATTATATAGAATATACATACATATATATACACAGATAGGGAGAGAATCATATATATAGAATATATAGATAATAGATTATATATATATATATATATCTAGACTTAAAGATACATATGAGATGCATATATAGCCCACACACAAAACACACACACACACACACAAACACGATATAGAAGATGGATAGAGAGAGAGCGATAGATAAACGAGCGATAGTAATATTAGATATAAGACTGATATTATAGATATAGATAAGAAGAGAGTTGTAAGAGATATAATTATATATATACAGATAGATGAGAGAGAGGTAAGTGACACCACACACACACACACAACAAACACACACACACCACCACACACACCCACACAACACACACACACACACACACACACACAGATAGAATATAGAGATTGTAGAGAGATATAGATATATATAGACTATATAGAGATATATAAAATGTTATATTATATAAGATATATATATATAAATATGAAGGTATATATTACATATATATACAACATATATAATATACATATATAATAGATATAGATAGATATAATATAATATAATAGTATACCTATATAGACATATCTATATAGAGATATAGTATGTAATGTTATAGATAATATGTATATATAGTCTATATATATACATATATAGGTATATATATATATAAAATATCTATATATATCGATATAGAAACAATATATATATATATATATAATATATAAGTATATATATATATATATGTAAGTACAAAACACACACACACACACACCACACCACGCACACATACACAACCCACAACTATACATATATATATCTATATATATATAATAGCATAGATATTTATATA
>NW_023642474.1:0-9819 GCF_015228065.2 Penaeus monodon | reverse complement strand
TTTTTTTTTTTTGGGCGTTTTTTTTTTATGCATGTATTTATGCTTTAGGTCAGTACAAATCCCTAATGAAAAAATACTGCAAAAACAAATATAATATACATACACACACCACACCAAATACACAAATGTTTTTTTCTAAACCACCACCCCACACACACACACACACACCACACACAACACACAAAAATAATATATATATTATATATTTTAAATATATATTTTTATAAATTTATAATATATATATATATATATATTATATATATATTATATTACAATATATTCATATAGACATCACTGGTGTGTCTAAATAAATAAATATATACATAGTATATTATATATATATAATATATATATATATATATATATATATATATATATTGTGTGTGTGTGTGTGTGTGTGTGTGTGTGTGTGTGTGTTGGTGTGTGGTGTGTGTTGGTGTGTGTGTGTTTTTGTGTGTGTGTTGTGTTGTGTGGTGTGCTCTTGAGTTTGTGTGTGTCTGTGTGTGTGTGTGTGTGTGTGGTGTGTTACGTAATGCATACGTGTGTGTATTTTTTTTACTGTACCCCTGTTTAGTATATTTTAAAAATATATATAATATATATATATATAATATATAATTTAAAAGAGAGAGGAGAGGGAGAGGAGAGAGAGAGAGAGAGAGAGAGAGAGAGAGAGAGAGAGAAGGAAAAAAATTTTTTTTAACGGTAGGTTCTGTTTGAGCCGCCGTGGTCACGCTGATATTTAATTGTACACACACACACCACACACAACACACCACACACACACACACACAACACACACCCCACACACCCACCCCCAACACACCCCCCACATACCACACCCCCAACACACACACATCACATCATACATTGAAATTTGCGAATTATGCTTCGCCCGGGCCTTCCATATATCCCGGCCTGTGTCGGGCTCATTTTGTTCTCCCCCGGGTGCTTACCGTGGCGGGGGGATTCCCGGCGGGCGCTCCTGTAGCCGTGGTGTAAGCATACCGCATAATCTCTTTTACCGCACGACGGCTGTGTTGGGTGGCCCTGTTCAGGAATATATATATATATTATATTATATTATATATATTATATTAATATATATTATATTATATATATATTATATATTATATAAATATATATATATATATATATATTGCACAACAATTATGATAGACAATATAGATTGTGTGTTGTGATATATAAATACTATAATATTGCATACACACACACACACACCACACACACACACCAACACACCACACACACACACACACCACACACACACACACCACCACACACACCATACAAATATGTTTTCTAAATATAATATATATATTATTTTTATATATATTATATATATATATATATATAAATTTTTAATATATATATTCATATAAATAATTTTTTAAATATATATATAAAATATATTATATTATATAATATATATTTTATATAAAAATATATATATAATATATAATATATATGTACTTATATCATCCAGGACCCAGGAATAAAAGCCTAAGAAAAAAAATAGTAAAAAAACGCCTAAAACAAGAAAACAGCTCTTTGAAAACAACTCCGGGCGTCTCCACCCCGGGGTGTTAATACGTTATCAGCTCAAAGATAGTTTCTTGCCAAGGGCATGGACTCCCCCCCACCCTAACTTTGTCAAACCCCCGCCGGGGACACAAACCTCGTAGAGTCTCTGTCATGGCCGAAAACCCAAAAAAGAATCAATACCCCACCCTAGCCTAAAGGCAAAAACCAGGGGGTCATTGTGTCGCGGTTTGCTCATTAAATGTATATCAAGCCTCTTAAGTTGTTCTAACTCAAAAGGGCTTTACCGCCAAGGTTAATATTTTTTTTCCATTTTTTCATCTTTCATATGGGGGTAGCACTGTGGCCGATTTAGTTCAGAAAAAGGGCCCAAAGGGGGGAATCTATAACTAGAGAACCCAAACAAAACCCAAAACACGATCAAGGGTCATAACAGGAAAATTTACCTTTAGGTTTTTTCTGGTGACGGGCCCTTTGCGTGTGGGGTTTCCAAATAAGACGAAAAACGAGTAATGGAGCGTGAGAGTGAGTACGAGAGAGGTGTGGTGAACGAGAAGAGAGAGTGATAAAACGAGAGAGAGGAGTGAGTGAACGAGAGGGGGGGGGGAGGAGGGGAAGAGAGCGGGCGAGAAGAGCGGAGAGCGAGGGAAAAGCGAAGGGAGCGGATGGAGCGAGAGCGTGTGTGTATTGTGGTGGCCCGCGCGTGCATGTCTCGGAACAAGGGGGTTTAACAATCAATAATAAACTCGATTAAAAATCCCCTTTTTCCCCATGAAAAAAACCCGTGTTAGGGCCATTACTGCCGTCTTACTTTATGTGTAGCTCTAAATGTTTCTTTTATACAGCATTGAATTTTTTAAAAAATAAACACAAGGAAAAAAATTTAAAAAATCGGACAAAGAAAAAAGAGTGAGTTCGGGTGTTTTACTAAGAGTGCAGGAATATGCACGAACCCATATCATTATCTTTACTTCTTATATTTAGCCACAGGTGCGCTGTTTATAACCACCCACTGTCGGGGGGAGTCCGTCCACAAAGTTCAGAAAATAGGTAAAAACCAAAGGCGACAGCGTGGTTGCTTGGCGAACCAGCCTTCCGCTCTCTCGGTTCCAGGTGGGTCTGGCGGGCTTCCCCAAGCGCGCATCCTCACGTTCGGGCGGTAATTATTTACCACCCGCGCACTAATCCCCTTATTCATTTATCTTGTTCTGCAAATTTCTGAGTCTCCTAAACTACTTATTCATCCTTTTATTCTTGAAATTGCAAGGTGGATTCCTCATTTTCTATCATGGTTCTGCTGCGCGGTGGTGCATCTTTGCTACCGGCAGAGGCGTGTGCTATCATGGTAATCCTAGGCACGCGCCGTGAGGGAAGGACATTTGGTCAACATATACTCCAAGGAGCCTCGAACTGTCTTCAGCACGCTCACCCCATGAACAACACCTACCTCTGACTACTATCCTCACAATGGCAGAGGATTCTTGCTCAGGGTATAAGAATAATCATAAACTGGGTTCCCAGCCAATGTAAAGTGTCCTCTGTGTTACATAATATACATGCATAAATATCTATAAACCTACATGTTGGTCTGGCTCCTAGCTCCTCCCACTCATTACTCTCATGACAGATAGTCTTGATTTGGTTCGGTCACCAGTAACTGGACCTCCTTCTGGAGAGGCGAGGGTCTGGTCCTATCCTTACCCCAAGGTAGAGGTAGACCTGACCCACCTCCAAGTCCATTCCCTGGATTTTCATATTGTGCCTTGAACTTTTTGTCCTCATAGCCATGGCTTTGGGTTTGGATGCAGAGATCTTTAGTCCTGTCCCTACAACACTACTCAGACACCCGATATCCAGACAACGCTGGGCTTTGTTTAGGCAGTAATGGTCCCAGTGAGATAATAGCCAGATCGTCCTGCATAGGAGATGATCGTGCACCCCAACTGGGAGGTTTTATGTTGAGATACGCAGGACATTTAATGTGTTAAAGGGCCTGGGCTGAGACCCCACCCTAGTAGTCCATTATCTAGTGGCATGTGCTGTAATAGGTGACCTGGAAGTTGACTCTGGCTGTTCTGTTCCCTAAAGTATCACCTATTCTAAGCCGAAGAGCTTACCTCTGATTCCCTTCTGGATCAGGCTCTCCTGAATGGCAGAGGACTTGCCCATTCAAAAGCCTCGTTCTGCAGGTCAAGGAATAACTAAACAGATGTGCCCATGCTAAGATTGGGCTATGCGCTGTGCGCTGTGCTCATGCCCCTGGTGACCCGTGGTGAGGTGTTCATGTGGGGATCCCGTTTTCCATTGGAGCCGTTTAGCCACCATTCCTTCCGGCCGTTTTGGCCAGACAAGCTGAGGAAGAGGATGGGGTGGTACTTTCCTGGTTCCTTTTGTTAGGATGGGAACTATGGTAGCACTCTTCCAACCTCTGGGGTAGAGGTGGATGTTTCACAGGACTTGTTGATGAGTGCAGGCATGCAGCTCACCTACTATCCCAGGTGGGACATGATGGGTATGAGATCACATCAGAGCCGGGGCTATGTTACAACTGGCTTTATAGGCATTTCTTAGTATCCCTCAGAAAAGATAACGTCTGAGTTATCGTTCGGCTGCCCTTTACTCTGATATGATCCAGTCTGTCGGTGTAGGCCTTCTTGTCTTGCCCTCAGTTCAGTTTGCTGCTGTTGCTACTTGTTCTCGCAGAGATCTCGTGCGCCAGTCTGTTCGCCTCCTGACTGGGGGTTATGGTGCGTGCTTCTCGAGGCCGAGCGGCTGGTCGCTCGCTTGACCTGTTGGCCAATATCTTCTGAGAGGGTGTATGGTGGTCGAAGGACTCACACCATTCCAGCCACTTTTCATGTCCTGCCTCTGTTGGTAGTTCCCTTGGGCATCCCTGACAGCCTCTCTTAGGGGGCTAGGCCTTCGAACTGTTTTCGGCACATGTTTTTACTCTGTGTTGACCTCCCTAATCTCGTCATTTAAAGTAACTCTATGCGTCTTTGTGAATCCTGTACCCAAGCCGCGTTTTGAGGCTGCTTGATCAATGGCATTTACAAGTCCTGGATTCAAGAACTTCCACATTTTCACTTTGTGGAGGTTCATTGCTTCTCAGACAGTGGGCCAAGGCGTTCTGAAACGCCTGCCATTGGGCCTTTGGGTCTGTTTTCCATCTTGGATTCAGTTGTGGCATTTCGGCTGGGCCCTATCCATGAGGGTAGTTAAGTGCCATAATGGTCACTTGTGACAGTCTCTCGACACACACCCAATCCTCTCCACCGAAGTTGCAGGGGCCCCAGGATGAGGTTAGGACCCCTCCTCTGACAATGTCTCAAGCACGTTGGCTATGTGATAGCCAGCCGCATCCGGTCCCAAAAAAGGGAGCCAGGAGGGGTGGTGTGCGTTGAAGTCTCCCCCTATGATCACTCGGTCATGTGCTGCAGAAGCACAGACCTGGCTGATGCCCTAAGGTCCTACAGTGTGGCCAGCTGTACACATTGTACAATTTCAGGGGCCCCCCGTCCTCCACAGTGCGGTCATCGGCTATTGTGGAGCAGGGGATTGTTGCTCTGACAAGGGTGATCAAGCCTCTCGTACCATCAATGTTTGGCAGCATAAAGACATGATCCCGGGAGAAAGCAAACAGGCCCCACTGTAAATGTCTCCTGGAGCATGACAATGTCGAGCTCCTTGCGGAGAAGCCATGAAGTTCCACTGCAAATGCTTACATTTGTGCCATGAGTTACTAGATGATAGTTACATCAGAGACATCGTCGTATTCGGATTGACTGTGTCCTCGTGCTTGAGGGGTCTTCTGCTGTCAGGCTATCCCTGGGTCCATGGGGGTGGAGAGCCTTTGGAGCTCTGACTTTGTGTCCCTTTGGGCTTTTCTCTGTTCAGGCTGTTTTTTGCGCATTTTTTTTTCCCGGGCCTTGCCTGAACAAGGTCCTCGTGTTCTGGCTCTGGCTGCACAGATTCAGCCTGGTTTGGCTCTGCCTGTGAGGGCATGGCCTGGGTTGGAGTGGGGAGGGGAGTCTCGTCTGGGGTGAGGGTGAGGGTGGGGCTGGTTTGGCTCTCTCCAGCTTCCTTCCCTTCAGGACTGCGACAGTCTTGGTCATTGCCGTCATGGCGACCGTGACTGCCTTCTCGGCCTCTTCACTCGTCCTTCCCAAAGTTGTTGCTACTGCTGTGACTACAGCAGTCAGTTAGCAACCAACCTCTTGTTGCTTGAGGGCTGCCTCTTTCCTGATAGAGCAAGCCAGGTTCCAGGTGTAGTGCCTCTTGGCACAATTGGGACATTTGGCTGTTGTGTTCCTCTTTGTATGCCTTGAGGCACACCTCAGTGTTGTGTGCCTTGCTACAGACACCACATTTAGGCTTGGCTGTGCAGCTAACCTGGTGATGTCCATATTTTTGGCACTTGAAACACCGAAGTGGATCAGGCACATACGTTCTGAGGTTCTGAGGACTTGGCTGGTTGGAATCTTCCCTCTCGACAATCAAGAAACCTCCATGACCTGTGGGTGTGATGTAATCACTTCCACATCATACAATACTGAGAAGCCAAGTAACAGTGGTGAGAGGCTCACTTTCCTCCATCTTTTAACTCCATCGTTTCCTGCAGGAAACTAAGAATAGCTTGATCTTTGGGCATGATGATCATGCCCTGATCTCTTGCAACCCGGATTGACAGCCGGATTTTGCGTTGGCTCTCCTATGCCCTGACCATTTGGTAGGCATTGTCGAAGCCTTTGCGTTTGACTGGCACTTTGAATTGGGAGAAGCGCCTTGTGGGTCCAGACTCTCCCTCAGAGTGTGTCTTCGGCCTCGGACGCTTCGACCTGCCCTTTCGGCTTTGGGGCTTGCTCGTGGGGGCAGCAGCTGATTCGGTTGGTTCAGCTTATGCTCTTAACTCAGTCAGGGGGGTCGTCTGAGGGGTACTCAGAGACCTTCCTGGCTTGGGAGGGTCCAGCACGAGAGTCCATCTGTTGGACAATCTGATGGACAGACATATTTTTAGATGGTTTTTCTATCTTGTCATTTTGGCAGCAGGGTGACAGAGTCACCCTGTGCTCGGGGTTTTCTTTTGCAACCCAGAGGCACGTATGGCTTCAGGGTGGCTGCTGTGGTCTGGGACTTGCACGAGTTGTCAACATTGGCATCTGTCTGTGTTTTTTTTTTCAGTTTTATTTTCCATGTATTTGGACAGTGCTTCATCCACTCACGCCTCCACCCTCCATGGAGTCCAACAAGGGGAAGCTGAGTGTTAGAGCCAGTGTCTAACAGCTACAGGGGTGATAAGTGGATATACACAGCCAATAGCCATTGTAACAGCACTCATGGACCAGTGTGAGTACCAACGGCAGCATGACTGCTTGACCCTAGCCTCCCAAAGGAGACCAGCCGATTGACCTGTCTAGGCCTGAATCAGATTGCCTGTCATGCTGGAATAGAGGAACAAAGAGGCGTGTTGCTAGCTGCAGGGAGTACTCATTCACGGCATCACTCAAACTCCAGGACTCCTGTCTGTACAGTGCACAAGGATGCCACGCACGGCAAACACGTGGGTAGGTGTGAAGCCCTGGGGAGAGACCAAAGGGGATGCCCTTCCACCTGCAGGACATCATTGTTTGGAACCCTTTTGCTCATCCCTCTGAAGCAGCCACCCAAAGGTTGCTTCACCTCAGTGAGGGAAAGAAGCTCTTGCACTTTTTCCAGGCGGTTTCTTTCATCCCTCTGAGACAACCACCCAAAGGTTGTTTCACCTCAGTGAGGGAGTAGAGGTCCTTTACCTTTTCAAAGTGAATTTCTTTTCCTCTGAAACAGCCACCCAATGGCTGTTTCACCTCAGTGAGGGAGGGAGCTCTTACACATTTTGCAGGCAGTTCCTCTCATCCCTCTGAAACAACCACCCAAAGGTTGTTTCACTTCAGTGTGGGAGGCGAGGACCTGTACCTTTTAAAAGTGAATCCCTCTTCCCTCTGAAACAGTCACCCAAAGGCTGTTTCACCTCAATGAGGGAAGGGGGGCTCTTGCACTTTTTTCCAGGCAGTTCCTCTCATCCCTCTGAAACAACCACCCAAAGGTTGTTTCACCGAGGGAGAAGAGGACCTGTACCTTTTCAAAATGAATCCCTCTTCTCTCTGAAACAGCCATCCAAAGGCTGTTTCACCTCAGTGAGAGAAGAGGGGTCCTGCACCTGTTCAAGTAAGTTCTTTCATCCCTCTGAAACAGCCACCCAAAGGCTATTTCACCACAGTGAGGGAGAGAAGCTAATTTTCCAGGCAGTTCCTATGGTGGGATGGGAAGTTAGTGTTCTGTCTAGCAGCAGCTATTTAGACAGAACCAGGCTGAGGGCCTGACAAACTGAGGGGCTCCTACCTGCCTATCATTCTTATGCGAAACAGCGAGAGTGGCAGTCATCAGGTGGTCTGCCAGACCAGTCTCTAGGAAGTAGAATGGCAACTCTATGCACACCGTAAGGCAGGCACTCTAAGGCCCCCAAGACACACCCTCCCCTGCGGGAGGTAAAGGTCTGCCCACGTCCGAGCACGCGCCCGAAGATGGGATCCAGTTCACCAGACGGTGTGCACAGTTATCCTAATGCCGAAAATTCGTATAGGAAAGAATAGACTAGAGGGCATGAAGCTAAATGCAAGCAATTAGCATCGCGGCAGCAAACAAGGGTGGACGCGAAACCACCCGATAACGCGTAATAGCTAAGGCCGAAATTACTGTGGGCCGGGTGCGGTACATCTCTTTAATCCGCCCATTCAAAAGCCTCGAGTACCTTTGCCGGTACATTCCTCCCTTCGCTCCATATCAGTCGCGTTTGTTCCAATTCACCGCAGGGAGAGAAGAGAGGAGTGTCCTTCCAGGTCTGCTGCTCGATGTCCAGTGTGACACATACAAAGACAAAAGTTTGGAAAGAAGAGTGGGAAGGAAGAATGAGGGATAGGGGAAGGATAGGGGGGGAGGAAAATGAATTTAGTAGAAGAAAAAGGAGCCGGGGCTTAACCCAGCACGCAGGGTAAAGTTTGGGGTAATAGTTGTAGTGGGTTCTTTGAAAGGAGGAAAAGGGTGAGGGTGGCCTGGTGCTATTTTGAATCCTTTGTGTTCGGTGCGTGTGTCCTCGGGCGCACTTGCTTCCCCTCCGCCACACGAGTCTGCGCATCGATGGCGAGCGGCCAACTCTCGGTGCGTAAGGTACTAGTACCCTACGACCTTGAGCGCGTGCCCGCACTGGAGGTCGCGCGCTCGCGGCGTTCTCGTGGGAAGTGGGTCAGGGCGCGCGGCCCGGTACCCCGCTACTGCGAACAGCAGCGGGATTCTCGCTTAACCGGGGAGGATGGGATAAAAGTTAACAGTTTAGGCGCCATCTGGGGTGTGCTCTGGGCACGGTCTCCTCTACTATGGCTCCAGGGTTATCCCTCGGCTAACCTGTGCTGTTGAAGCAGGTTGAAACACGGAGGTGGTCGCTAATCAGGGGCCGGCCATTCCCGCCTGTGTCAACAGAAGGTTCCCCTTCGTCGGCAGCAAGGCTTACGGAGACGCGCGGCCTTGGCGGCCACGTCACGGTTGGATTAACACCACTAGCCGTGACGCTTTTTTTTTCGGCTCGCATAAATCCTTACGAGAAAGGATTTATGGTCCTGGCACGAGTACTAGCAGCAAGTGTCACGTGCCGGAAACCGAAACCAGTGGAATGGTGGGGGAAGGATAAAGGATGTTGGGTCCACGCTATGGCGAAGGATAATGAGGAAGCGGGGGTCAGGGTATGACAGTCAGAAACCGTCAGGTACCGAGGTGAAGTTATTTAAAAACGGGGACGTGAGGGGAGGTTAACTATTTATTTAAGAAATTAAAAACACAACAAACCAAAAGAAAAACTATGTTAAAAAGGAACAGAACGAGAAAACAAACAAAAGGGATAGGGGAAAGGGAAAAACGAAAATGAAGGAGTAGGAGGTGGCTTCAAAGGATGTGGCCTAAAAAACTGCATCCACTTCTTCGTCCCATGCCAAAGAAAATAGATCATGGCCTAATCCCGATCTCCAGCCGGAACGAAAGATGGTGTCGAGTCTATCCAGCCAGTCGGTATGCCAAGCACGGAGTGTGTCGGTCTGTTTACAGACCAACCTACGCCACTCGATGTTCAGAGAAAGCAGAGAAGTTTCGTGGAGTTAGAATGTTGAAATAATTGTCCCACTTCATATAGACATCTGAGGCTTATTCTGAACAGATGTTGGAATAAATGTT
>NW_023642473.1:0-9820 GCF_015228065.2 Penaeus monodon | reverse complement strand
GGAAACCCTTTAAAAATATGGGAAAGTCCCTTCGGTTTGCCCCGGCCTGGTCGTTGGGGCCCGCTTTTGGTTTAAAATTGGGGGTATGGTTGGGGGCGCAGCTTTCGGCTGGTTTCAGTTATGTTCCCTCTCGGCAGGGAGGACGTTGAGGGTTTACTCAGAGCCTCCTGATTTCCCTCCGGGCCGAGGTGACAGCAGAGAGCCCAAATTGCTGGACAATCTAAGGACAGACTTTTTTTAGTAATGGTGCCCATCTTAGCAGCAGGTCACAGGTCCCCTTTTTTTTGCATTTTCTCTTCCCACTAGAACCCATGTATGTTTTTCAGGTGATGCTATAGAGGGGCCTTGCAAGTTTGTCAAATTTAAACTTTTGTTGTGGGGGGTTAAAAATGTTTCCCATAAATTAACAGTTTTTCATCCCCCATCCCCTCCCCCCCCCGAGTCCAGTAAGGAAAAGTTATGTTAGAACAATATCTAACAGCCAAGGGGGGGGGAAGGGGTATACGCAGCCAAGGCCCGTTTCCCGTCCCACGGGACCATGTGGTGCCAACGCAACATTGACTGTTGCCCCTAGCACCCCGAAGGGAGACCAGCCAATTGCCCTGACTGGGTCGAGATCAGACGACCACATTGGGAAAAAAAACCAAAAAGAGGGGTTGCTAACCGCGGGGCGTAATCATGCACTGCATTGCTCAACCCCAGGACTCCCGTCTCCAAGCGCACGGGGTCCCATGCAGGGAAACATGTGGGTAGATGGAACTCCGGGGGAAAAACCCAGGGGGGATGGCCTTCCACTACAAAAAGGGCATCATTTTTTGGAACCCTTTTTTCCTCCCTCAAAAGTGAAACACCCCCAAAGGGTTGTATCCCCTCACAGGGGGACTCTAGTCTGCACCTCAGAGAGGAGGTTCCAGGGGAGGCCCAGAGTGGATCATACAAAGACAACCCCATGCAGGGAAAAGTTTTGGGTAATAGTTGTGGTGGGTTTTGAAGGGGGAAAAGGGGGAGGTACGAGATCCCACGACCTTGAGTGTGGCTAAGGGAGGGCGCACCGTGGCGTTTCGTGGGAAGTGGGTGAAGGCAGGCGGCCCCGGGGCCCCGCTATAGTGAACAACAGCGGAATCCGGGAAAACCCGGGAGGTTTGGGGTAAAAGTTTAAGTTTACGTGCCCTCTGCGGTGTGCTTTTGGCACAGCCCCTCGACGGATCCAGGGGGTACCCTGGCTAACCTATGGTGAAGCAGGTTTAAGCCGGAGGTGGTGCTAAAACGGGGCCGGACACAGGCAGGAATGGCCCGCAGGGCTTACAGAGAGGCGTGGCTCTGGTGGCCGCAGATTGGATTTAAAACCAAAGGCTGGACACTCTTTCCCTTTGGTCAATAAATCCTTTCGACAAAGAATTTATGGTCCTGGCAGAGTATAGCGCAAGGTCAATGGCCGGGAAACCCAAACCAGGGATTGGGGGTAAGGTATAGGATGTTGGGTCCACACTATGGCAAAGGGTAATGGATGGGGAAGGGAGGTTTTGGAGTCAGAAGGTCAGGTGACAAAGTGAAGGTATTTTAAAACGAGGATGGAGGTTGGGGAAAGGCGAGGTTTAAATTTTTTAAAAAGAAATAAAAGGGTTTCAACAAAAAACCAAAAAAAACACATAAAAAAAAAAAAAGAAAAAAAAAAGAACAAAAGGGGTAGGGGAAGGGGGAAAGGTAAAAAAAAAGGAGTAGGATGCGGTGAGCCTATAAAACTGCATCCCTTTCTTTGTTCCATGCCAAGAAAAAAAATCATGGCCAATCCCGGTTTCCGGCCGGGAACGAAAGATGGTGTCGAGTTATCCAGCCAGTCAGTATGCCAAGCACGGAGTGAGTCTGTCGTTTACAGACCCAACCCACCCCACTCGACATTCTGAGGAAGCAGAGAAACTCCTTTTGGAGTTCAGATGTTTTAATAAATCGATCCCAACCACCAATAGATCCACTGAGTGCTTTATTTGAAAAAGCTGAAGTTTTCATTTTTAGTGTATGCGTTGTGGAGTGCAAGGGTTGTATGTGAGGAGAGGTTTAAAAGGTTTTTTATAGATGCAGCTTCGTGGGGGCCACATTTTAAAAATGTAAAGCGAAAGCAAGGGATTTTTCCCAAAAATTAACATGCAAATGAAAACGAAAGTAGGATCAAAGGTTTAAAACCCAAAGAGGTAAAGAGGATCGGGCTTTGGGGAGGGCTTTTAGTACAGTGGGTGGATGTTTGCGCATCGGTATGGTGGGGTTTGGGGGTGAGGTCGTAGATAAAAGGGAAGCGACAGGCCCCCCGTGGCTAAGGGTGGCAGTCCTTTTGGTGCACGTGTTGTCTGCTCGCTGGAGGATGGGGGAAAGCTGATCCTTTTGGCCTCTGGGGTTAAAACATACGCTGGTAAGGCGCAGGGAATGAGGGAGTGCTGTCCAATAGCCGGACTGGTTTTGGGGCCCGATGTGACCCCAATTGGGAAACTATGGAACTTCAGGTTGAGGGTGTGTGCTACATGATCCCCCCGAGAGAGTGAGCAAAGCGAGCGAGCGAAATATCAAACCTATCACTCCGGAGGTCCCCATTTTAATAGAGGATGGCGCATCTACTTTTTGGGGTTTTATGGGTTTATCTTTTGGGGGAGTGTTGTTGTGGTGTGGTGCCCACAGGTATGGCGGTGTGGTGGTGAAGTCGGGAAAAAGGGGACCCGGGCAGGCCCCCCAGGGCTAAGGTAAAAATTTGGGATTGGGGTTTTGTGAAGTTTGCTTCCCCCGGGCCCTTTTTAATAGGGCCCCGGCCCTGTGTCAGCTTTTTAGGCTGTCTCATTTGGTTCTCTGACACTTGGTGCTTCCCGGGGGTGGTTGCCAGCAGGCGCTCTGTAGCCGTGGTGTAAGCTATCGCTAATTCTTTCCCCGTACGCGGCTTGTTCTGTGGACCTTTTTCCCCGGAATTGCGTGTGTCAAATTTCTTAAGTAAGATGGTGTGGCGTTCCGCTCGCTGAATGCATGCAACACCTCTTCAGGGTCTATTGTTTGTATGATATGCCATGAACAGTGGTAGCAGGCACATTTTGAAGAATGACATGGGTACCTCTGTTATTTTTCGAGATCCCAGTGGTTATAGCCAGTGGGTCTGAGATCAGCGGGCCGAGGGAGGATCCTTTTCCTCTCTGGAAGCTGCAGGAGGAAGGAGGGCTGTCACCGAAAATTTTTTCTTAGTAATTTCGGTTGGGTTGTATAATCATGGCATGGGGGGCATACCCCGCAGGCGGCTAGTCTGTCAGCAAGCTTTCCTCTGACCCACTGTGGTGGGGACCCAATTTATAAAAAATTCTTCACCCTGTGCAAGAACCCTTCTCCAGTGTGAGGATAATAGTCAGGGGTAGTATTCTTTGGGGTGAGGCCGTGAAGACAATCGATGGCCCCCTCTGGAGTCGATGTTGCCCACGTGTCCTTCCTCAGGACGCGTGGTCAGGGCCCCCATGATGAACTGCCCCCCTGTAGCGAGGTGTTGTCTTTTCCCCTCAGGATTTGTGGACCCTTTGTGCGAAGTACCCCTGCAGTGTGGGCAAGGACGCCCGATCCATTGTGTATTTTGTTTGCTACCGAGGGTGAGGTTTGCAATACCCTCTGGTTCTGCCTTAGGCTAGGCATGGGATATCTTTCTTTTGGTTCCCAGTTCATGACAGGAATCTATCAAGGTTTGTCCCCACGCAGAGCTTCGACAAAGTAGGGGGGGGGAGTCCAGTCCTTGGAAAGAAGCTGTTCTTGAGCTGATGGGTATTAACACCCTGGCTGTGTGAGAAAACAGGAGTTGTTTGCAAAGATCTCGTTTTTGTTCTAGGATCGGATATTTTTGTCTGGATGCCCTTGATGCCCTTTGATAAGATTTGTGCCCCATTAGTTTGTTTCGGAGCCAAGGGGAATTTTGCCTCCAGGAGGGGGTTGAGGACCTTACCCCCCTTTGGGGGCCCCCCAGAAGACCATGCCAGTTTCCTTTTTGGACGTCTCCAATTGGTCTTATGTTTTTTTTAAATGCCAATAGAGCAATGAGGCTAGTCCACAGTGGGGCCGGACAGTATGTACATAGAAGATCTTAGTAACTCGTGTCGGGCTCCTATGTGTCTCCCCTCTTTGTTCCACCCCAAGCCCTTTCCCCGGTTTTTCAGTTTGTCCTGAACTCCTGTCTCAGAGCCATGGCTTGGGATTGGCTGCAGGATTTTTAGCCTGTCCTAAACACTCCCAGATACGCTGGGCTTTTTTTAAGCAATATGGAAGGGGAGATGATACAAGATTGTGGGCGGGAAAATTTTATTTGCACCCCACAGGGGGTTTTTATTTGGGGATATAGGACATTAATGTGTTAAAGGGGGCTGATGAAAACCCACCCTGGGATTCCATTCCTAGTGGCATTGTGGAAGGTGCCCTTTGGAATTTGACTCTAGCTGTTCTATTAAAAAAAAAAAAATATCCCTCCCCAAAGCAAAACCCTTACCTTTGTTTCCTTTTGGGTAGGCTCTCGGAGGGCAAGTGGACTTCCCAAATTTTAAAAACCCTTTCTCCAGGTAAAGGGAAATCCACAAATGTGACTATGCGGGCCTGCGTATGCCCCTGGTGAACCCGTGGAGGTTTTCATGGGGGGTCTATTTTGCATTGAGCCGGTTGAGTCCCACCCTCTGGGCCCCACCTTGGCCAGAAGCTGGGGAGAAGATGGGGGATTTTTCCCCTGGCCCTTGGTTTAGGGAGGGGAACTATGGTAGCTTTTTTCCAACTCGGGGGTAGAGTGGATGTTTCCAGGACTTTTTGATGGGTTGTGCAAGCTCACCTATAGCCCCAAGGGAGAAATGATGGGGTACGAGACCCCATCAGAGCCGGGGCGTTTTACACCTGGCTTTATAGCTTTTCTTAATTCCTCAGAAAAAAGAAAATGTCTCAGTTCGGGTTGGCTGCCCTTCTTGATAGAGAAGTCTGTTTCATTTCGGCGGGCAGGGTTTCGCAGAGTACTCGTCGCCATCTGTTCGGTTTTGCTGGGGGTCTGGTGCATGCATCTGGGGGCTGAGCGGGGGTAGCTCACTTCCCCCGTTCCCATAGTTTAGAGGGTGCTATGGGACAAAGGGATCACACCTTTCCTGCCTGACTTGATGGCATTTTCCTTTGGGACCCCTGACTGTTCCTTTTAGGGGGGCGGGGTTGTAGGGGTTTTTTCCCTTTAAAAATGTTTCAAATTTACCTGGGGTTGCCCTCCCTAATCTCGCGTTAAAGTACAGGCGTCTTTGTGACTCCTGGCCCCCGGCGATTTTTGGGTGTCATCAATGGCTTTTAAAAGTCGGGTTTCTAACACTTCCGATTTTTCACTTGTGTGGGTTCATTCTTTTCAGACAGGGGCCAAAGGGGATCTGAAAAGCCTGCCAAATTTGGCTTATCTGTTTTTCCCTCTGGATTCGTGTGGGATGAGGGTAGTTTAGTGCTGAATACTAGGCGGGGCTCATTTAAATGCCCGCCAAACCTTCCCACCAGAGTCGCAGTGGCCAGGGGGAGGGCTAGGGCCCTCCTTGACAATTTTTTTTTGGCTCTTAGGATTGAGGAGAGCAATCTCAGGGGGAAAGTCTAAGCATGTTGGCATGTGAAGCAGCCGCATCCCGTGCCCAGCCGGAACCAGGATGGGGTGGTGTGCGTTGAAATTCCCCTTTTGATCACTTGGTCAGGCTGCAGAGGCACGACCGGGGGATGTCTAAGGTACTACAGTGTGGCCGGCTGTAACATTTTACAATTTCAGGGCCCCCCCGGGCCCGGGGAATCTAGACGGCAAGAGATTCAACATGTCCCCACAGGCGGGCTCGGCTATTGCGGAGCAGGGGATCAAGCCTCTTGCATCAGCATGTGGCAGCATGAAGACATGATACCGGAGAAACGAACAGGTTCCCCTGTTTAAAGTTTCCCGGAGCATGACTAGCAAGTTCCTTTATACACTATTTGGGGGAGGATGGCACTCCATGTGGGGAAGCCATAGATGTTCCACGCAGAATGTTTTGTGATGCCATGATGTTATAGGATAGTTACATCAAGAATGCATATCGGATTTCCGGTTTGGGGGTCTGACAACTCCCTTGCGAAGTCCTCGCGCTTGAGGGTCTCTTCGGGTGTCAGGTATCCCCGGGCCACTGGGGGGTGGGACCTTTGGGAGCTCGACTTTTTTGATTTTTGGGGTTTCTGTGTCAGCGTTTCTCAGCATTTTTTTGCTGGGCCTTTTCTGGGCAACGTCAGCTTGTTCGAAATCGACTCTGGCACTGAATGCCTGGGTTTTGGGTCTGCCTGGAGGGAGGCCTGGGTGGAGTGGGGAGGGGGGTCTCCTGGGGTGAGGGGGAGGGTTTTTTCCCGCTTCCTTCCCCTTTTTGGGGCGCGACAGTCTTTGGGCCCTTGCCGTCATGGGACCCCAAATGCCTTCTCGGCCCCTTCACTGTCCCCCCAAAGCTGTTGCTACTGCTGTGATACAGCAGAACAGGAGCGTCAGTCCTCCCATGAGGAGGTCTTCGGCTCTTGGGGAGGATTTTGTGGGGCTATTTGACCTTTTTTCCGTGGTTTTCTGCACTTTTTTTTTTGGGGGAAATTCTGTTTTCGGAGATCTCCTGTTCGGTGGGGGGGGGCTTTCCCCCTTTAGGAAATTGGAGGGCCCTTTTTTTTGGTCTTCCCCAGACATAGGTCTTGGGGGCTGTAAACAAAACTGGCGCTTTTTAGAACCTCTTGCGTTGAGGGCTGCCTTTTCCGAAGAGCAATAGGGGTCCCGCTGATGATGCCTTGGCCAGTTGGGACATTTTGGTGTTGTGCCCTTTTTCCCCTTTGTATGCCTTTAGGCACACTCGGTATTTTTTGCCTTGCTGTAGACACCCCATTTAGCTTGGGTGTACAGCTAGCCTGGTGGGTCCGATTTTTGGGGACTTGAAACACCCCAGTGGATCAGGCAGTACGTTCGAAGTTTTAGGGACCCAGTAGAGATCAAGGGGGAGAGGTTGGGGTACCTTTCATGGTCACCAGGACTTGCCGGTTGGGTTTTCCTTCGACATTCGGAAACCTCCCCCGACCTGTGGGGTGATTGATCACCTCCAATCAACGGGGATGAGAAGCCAAGTAGCCCCATCTGGGCCCTCTTTTTTCCCATCTTTTTGCTCCTTTTTTTCCTGCAGGAAACTGGGGTAGCTGACTTTGGATGAGATATGCCCTGATCTTGGCAACCCGGATCGAAACAGATTTTTGGGTTGGGTCTCCCAATACCCTGACCATTTGGTAGGTTTTCGAAGCCTTCGGGGGTTGACAGGTTTCCTGAATGGGGGAAACGCCTGAGGGTCCCGATCTCCCTCAGAGCCGTCTCCGGCCTCGGGGTTTCTGCCCCCCCTTTTGGTTTGGGGGTTTCTGTGGGGGCACAGCTGTTTTGGTGGTTTAGCTTATGCTCCCAACCGGTCAGGGGGGTCGTCTGAGGTTACTAGACACCTTTCCGGCTTGGGTGCGGCCCGGAGAGGCCAGCACGGGGAATCCATCGTTTGGGCAATTGGTGGACGCATATTTTTACATGGTTTTTTTGTCTTGTCCATATCTTTGGGAGCAGGGTGACAATATCATCCTGGCCGGGTTTTTTTTTCCCCAGAGGCACGTATGGCTTCAGGGGGCTGTGTCGTCAATGTTTGCATCTGTTGGGGGGGGGGGGTTGTTTATTTTCCAGTATTTTGGGCAATGTTCTCCACTCATGCCCCCCCCACCATGGAGTCCAACAAGGGAACGAGGTCAGAGCCAGTGTTGACGAACAGAATGATGAGTGGATATCACAGCGCAGCGACACTCACGGACCCGTGGGTACCAACGGCAGCAAATCAGCTTTGGGTAGGCCGTCGTCTTGCTGGAGAGAGGACCAAAGGGGTTATTTGCCGCAGGGGTAGCATTCAACCCCCAGGACTGCCATGCACGGCAAAAAACGGGGTAGGTTTTAAACCCCGGGGGAGACAAGAGGGGGATGCCCTTCCCCCTAGGGGACACATTGTTCGAACCCTTTTGCTCATCCCTCTGAAGCAGCCACCCAAAGGTTGCTTCACTTCAGTGGGGGATGGAAGCTCTTGCACTTCTTCCAGGCGGTTCCTCTCATCCCTCTGAAACAACCACCCAAAGTTTGTTTCACCTCAGTGAGGGAGGAGAGGTCCTGTACCTTTTAAAGTGAATCCCTTTTCCTCTGAAACAGCCACCCAAAAGTTGTTTCAGCTCAGTGAGAGAAGGGAGCTTGTGCGCTTTTTCCAGGCGGTTCCTTTCGTCACTCTGAAGCAACCACCCAAAGGTTGTTTCACCTCAGTGAGGGAGGAGAGGACCTGTACCTTTTCGAAGTGAATCCCTCTTCCCTCTGAAACAGTCACCCAAAGGCTGTTTCACCTCAGTGAGGGAAGGGGGCTCTTGCACTTTTTCCAGGTAGTTCCTCTCATCCCTCTGAAGACTCCCCTGACGGAAGCCGCCTTGCCGCGGTGGGGGGGCTTGAGGTCCCAATGATCTGGTGAGCCGGACCAGAGGGTACCCATACTGGAGGGGTTACTAGTGAGGGATCAGACAAAATGGCTTCTTGGTGCACCAAGGCCTATGAGAGGGGATGGTGCACCCACCCCTGGTTCATTCCATCTTGGACCAGGGAGAACTCTCCCACGTGTGTTTGCCGTGCGTGGCATCCTGTATTACCAGGAGACAGGAGTCCTGGAGGTTGAGCGATGCTGCATGCTGCGCCCTGCAGCTAGCAACACACCTCTTTGGTCCTTTATTCTGGTTAGACGGGTGGCTTGATCAAGGCCCGGTCAAGTCAATCGGCTGGTCAAATATGGCTAGGGTCAAGCAGGTACTATTCAGCCGGTAGCGCATAAATTCCGCGACTACCATCAGTACTGTCATAGTGGCTGCGTATATTTCCTCATTACCCATGTGGCTGTTGGGAGGTTGTTAGCCCCAACTATAGCTTCCCTTCATTGGACTCCATGGTGGGTGGGGAGATGAGGAAATGAAGAATTGTATGAGTACTACAAATTTACAGTGACCTATGCAATACCCTGACCATTCCATCTGGAACATAACATGTTGTCACTCTGGAACCTTTCCAGCAAGAATGGGAATCATAATGGTTCCCGGGCTCCCAAACCAGGTAAGAAGGGGAAAACTCCTCCTCAATCCACTAAAGAAATCTTACCTGGTAGATATGAAAGCATTTCATATAGTAAGTACCTAGTAGTGAAGACTATTGATGGTGTATCAATCATGGATCTTGATATTTTTTAAGTACATTGGAAAATAGTTGAAGTATGTCAACGTGATCCTCGCATCACCCCACAGCGAGATGATAGTTGAAGTTTCTTCACCAGACGAGAGTGACCGTCTGCGTGCGATATGCAACATTCCTTGGGGCTCAAGTTTCATGTTCTCCTCACAAAACCCTCAATCAGTGTAAGGGAATTGTCTTTTCCCGAGACCTGATAAGGTATTCTGAGGAGAAACTGTTAGAAGAACTAGAGGACTTTAATGTAGTGGCAGTAAAACATTTTAAGAAGAAAGTTGATGGTTTGGAACAGTCGACACCAGCTCTTCTAACTTTTAACACATTATTCCTTCCAGAATCGGTTAAGTTAGCATGGTACCACCTCAAGGTAAAGCCATATGTGTAAAGTGTGGTACAACAGGTCATCAAGGAGATGACAACCGTCCAGATCCAATATGCTGTTATCACTGCAAAGAAGCTCATGAAGCTTCTTCAAAGCAATGTAAAAGGAAGTATTAGTAATAAGGAGCAAGGAGAAAGTTAGTTTTCCAG
>NW_023642472.1:0-9822 GCF_015228065.2 Penaeus monodon | reverse complement strand
TAAAAGTAAATAAAAATTAAAAATTTGATGTTTTTAATAAAAAATTTTTAATTATTATAAAATTTATTATTTTTTTTTTTTATTATTTATTTATTATTTTATTATTAATTTAAAAATATTAAAAAAATTTATTTTTAAATAAAATTTTTAAAAAATAAAATAAAATAAAAAAAGGGAAAAAATTTTAAAATTTTAATTTTTTTTTTATATATTTTTTGTTAGGGTTAAATTAAAATTGGGAAAAAAAAACAAAAGGGAGAAATTGAAAAAAAAACAAAAAAAGAAATTAAGAAAAGATTTTTAAAAAAAAGAAAAAAAAAAAAAAACTTTAAATTTTTTAGCATACTTTTTTTAGGGGGGAAATTTTAAAAAAAAAATATAAAAACGGCAATAAGCAATGAAAGATAAAAGAAAAGGGGAAATGAGAGAAAGAGAAAGGGGACGAAAATGATGAGAAACGAAAATTGTGTAAGAGAAAAAGAGGAAAAAAACAGGACCCCAATAAAAAAAAAAGGGTAAAAACAAAAAAAAAAAAATCCAAAAGCAAAAAAAGCGGCAAAACAGCAAAAAATTTACCCTTTTTGAGAGTAAAACCCAAAAGACGTTTCCACAGGGGGGAGGCAATTAAGGGAAAAGAAAAACCAAAATTTTAAACAGACAAAAAAGAAAAAGGTGAGAATGAAAGGAAAACGATAAAAATTTCTGATAAAATTAAAAATTAATATTAACCCAAAAAACAAAAAAATTTTTTAAAAACTTTAAAAAAGAACCCCCAAAAAATTAATTAAACAAACAAAAAAAGTAAAAAAAAAAATAATGGGGAAAAGGGGGGGAAAAATCAATTTATTATTACTTTAAATTTTCGGGAAGGAGAAAGGAAAAAAAAAACAAAACAATAAAAAACAGAAAAACGGAATTTTAAAAATAAGAAAAAATTTTAAAAAAGAAAATAAAAAATAAAAAAAATAAGATAAAAAAATAATTTTTTATAAATTTTGATTTAATTTTTATTTTTAACAAGCCACTGGAGAAATTGCAAAAAAAAAAAACTAAAAAAAAAAATACGGGGAAAACGTGAAAAAAAAATAAGGAAAAATAAAAAAAAAACGAAGGGGGCATAGGGGGTTTTAAAATTTTTAGGGGGGGATTAGAGGAAAAATTAAAAAAAGCAGGAAATTTGCAAAAAATGAAAAAGCAAAAGAAAAAAGCAAAAGATGAAAAAGAAAAAGAGAAAAAATTGGGCAAAATGATGATAAGGGGGGATAAGATGAAATGATGAGAAACGAAAAATGAGAAATCATGAAATAAGAGGAAAAACAGGTTTTGGTCAATATAAAAAAAAAGGGTAAAAGATAAAAAAAACCCCAAAAAAGCGAAAAAAGCGGCAAAAAACTAGCAAAAATATAGCCTTTTGAGAGTTTTACTCAAAAGGACTTTTTTTTTCCTTTATTTTTTTTTTTTTTTTTTTGGCAATTTTTTGGGTAAAATTTGAAATAATTCCCAGTTTTTCATTAATATGACAAAAGATATAAAACTGAGAACAAAAAGAATTTGGAAAAACTTTTGAGGGGTTTTAAATTATTTACTTTTAAACTTATTATTATCCAATTTATTATTTATTTTTAATTATTATTATTTAAAATTTATTATTGTTATTATTTTATTACTTTAATAATTGTTTTATGCCCAAAAAATATTTAACGAATAATAACAAAATAAATAAAAAATAAAATAAATAATAAAAATCGTTAAATTTATTTATTTAATATCATTATTGTAATTTTTTTCATTATTTTCTTGTTATGGTAGTTTAATTGGAAAAAAAAACTTTTAAAAACAGTAATAATTTTCCAGTTAAACGATGTTAATTAAAATAAGATATAAAAAATTTTTTTAAAAAACGTTATTTTTTTCTTTTAAACGCCGGGGGTTTTTTGTCTCTGTGCAAAACATGTTTTAACCTGAAGGGACCTGGGAAAACATGACGAAAATTTGGGCTGTGAGGGGAGGTTGGAGGAACAAGGTGAGACGGAGTGGGTGAGCCTGTGAAGACCTCGTGGCCCCTTTGGGCCCCATTAATTTTTGTGTTGCCCTGTTAAAGCGTATGGCATTTGGAAGTGTGGTTTCCCCTGATTGTCCCTATAAAAAAAAGTGTACGGGTAAGTAACTTGTGAAAATAAAGGAAAGACTGTCATTTTGGTTTTTCTTTCGTGCCCTCCCTCCCCCCACGGGGCGTTTCCTCTCGGGTGTTCTGGGACGCTGTGGTGCCCCCCCGGTGCCCTTGGAGCTGTCGGGTGTTCCAAAACCTGGGGTAAAAGCACGCCGTCTGCCTAGCCTGCCTTGTGTTGGTGGCGAGAGGACGAGGTGGCCGGGGGAAACCAAATGGTGTCAGGGGGGGTTTTGGAGATTTACAGTGAGGCGCCGATTTCATGTGGTCCAAAGATGGGGGGCCCCATAAGGGGGGGGCTTGACTGAGGCAGGCACAGTGAAGTGAAGCCGACCCAATGGCCCTGACACTGCCATGGGGCCGGTATGAGGAGGAAAGGGCACAAAGGGCAGAAGAGCAGGACAGAGGGCACGGGGGAAAGGGGCCCCCAAAATCCGTCGAGATGGGGAAAGGGAAGGCAGGGAACAGTTCTCCCAAAACTTGTTGGGGGCTACAGAGAATTTGTCGTAAAGATGGAAACCAGCCAGTACCCGAAAAAGGCCTGCAACAGCGGAAGAGTGAACGATGGGGGGGTGCGACCGAAGGGCGGGGTTTTCAGGGCCTGGGGAGGAAGTAAAGGGGGAAAGGGGCGTCACGAGGTAGAAAACGTTGCAAGCAGGGGGAAGGCAGACAGGTTCTGGAAAAACAGAGCCAAAAGGTCAGATTTACTGGGGTTGCCGGGGTCTGGGGGCAGGAAACCCCCGGGCCTCGCAGCGCCCCGTTCGGACCCAGTGTCGCTGCAAAAGGCGGGGGGACCCATGGAACCGCTCCCTTGGGTATAGGTGGCGGCAAACCGGACCCGGTAAACCCCACCCTTTGCCTCCACTCCCCCCCTTCCCTCCCCCCGGGGTATTATTTTAGGGCCCACGCGTTCCCCCCCCCACACCCCCTCGGCCCCCCGACATTTTTGGGGGCGTAACCCAGCGAGTACGACGGGAAGGGGGCCCTGTGAGGGATATGTCGCCCAATTTGAAATGTGACATCGCCCAGGCGGGAGCCGGGAAAAGAGAACCCCTGCAGTTGGTAACAGCGCAAAGGGGGCCCCCGCGGGGAAAGTTTGGGGCATTACCCCCCCCACCCAAAGGCCCTCTTACACCAGCGTGGCGGAGGCTTTGAGAAGCCGTTTGGGGCACCCACCACCAGGCCGAGGTTTTTTTGCGCGCTTTGAAGAAGGGATCATGAGTTGGCAAGACACTGTCCCAGCTGGTAAGGAGGTCGTACCCTACGGTGGGGAAAAGAGATGTTTGTGGTCCTGGCCCGAGTTTTCTTTTTTTGGGAAAGCTTTGCAGGACCAGCAGCTGCAAATCAGTCCAAAGCAGGCCCCCACCCTGGGGACCTGCAGGTGGTGCTGGCGGGGCCCTTTTGGAGTTCAGGCCTTCTAAGAAAAACAAAAGGGGCCCAGGGCCAGGCTCACCCCCGCCGTGACCCCGGGCCGGAAGGCTAAAGGGGAAATTTGCTTTGAGGAAGGTGTTGCCGAGCATTTTCCAAGGCTTGTGTGGGGGCGCGTAGAGGTAGGGCAAGACGTAGTCGGTGTGGAGGGAGGGGAAACCCCCGCCCTCAAGGGGACGGTTCTGACCCTTTCCAGCAGACTAAAAGGGGACTGTGGCAGGTATGGACCATCCGAGGCAGCCCTAAGGCTAAGGAAGGAACAGGGGGGAAAAAACTTGGGAAGGGGGCCGAAACCCACCGTCCCATTTCCCCGGGGCCCCGATTTGGGGGTAAGCGCCGTCGAACCAGCACGATGCAGGTGGAGGGTTCAATAGATGGGAAGCCATCCGCCTGAATGGACACTGGGGGCTGGGGGGGGGGACCCTAGTGGGGCCCGATATTGGCCATATGCGCTTCCAGAGCCCCACAGGGGGACTGTGTGGTGTCCCCCGGGGCTTTGGGTGCAGCTAAAGGGGGCCCAGTGGAGGCTCGTTTTGGGCTAAAGCACCGGGCAGCGGCTTGCCGGTGTTGGGCCGATCGGGACGAGCCCGTTTGTGGGGCCCTTTGACTACCTGACGCAGAGTAAGGGTGTGTCGCCCTTTGGGACGGAAGTGGTGGGGGTCCACGGTGAAGAGGTGCCCTTCCTTCAGAGGTTGGCTGTGCAGGGGTTTATTTTACGCTGAGCGACGCACCTTTGCCCCAGGACGAGTCTAGAATGGTGTCGACTGCAAGAGTGAGCGTGGGTAGAGGGCCTCGTGGAGCCCAAAACCAAAATTGGGAGGGCTGATGGCGTAGGTGGGGCGGAGCCTTGTTGGCCCAGGGGAGGGGTTAGTTTCAGTTTTGGTAGCCAATTTCCCCCGATAAAGGCCCAGAAGGTCCCAGCTGGTGAAAAGTGGCCTTTCTGGGGAAGTGGGCTTCCGAAGAGTCGTCGGGGAGCGGGGGGTTGGTTGGTATGGGGGGCCTTTGCCGATTTCCCTCGGGGGATTTGGGCACCGGAAGCGCCGAAAACCCTGAGGGAAGCCAGACAGGGAAGATGCGTCACACCCGTTCATATGCGATGTGTTTACGGGGTGACTTGGCCCCGGGGGCCGCCCCCAGGATGGGGAGGACCACATTAACACGGGAAGTAGTTTTGCCCACCCAAGACCCCCCCGATTTTTATTGCCCCCAAAACCAGACGAGAAGAGGATGCAGCCACTGCCCAGTGAGCTGGGGGGCACAGGGGGTGTTTGAAGGGCAGCCAGTCCATGGTCATCCGGTGCCTGGTGAAAAAAAAGGACGGCACACAACGTTCGTTGGGATCCCGGGGGCGCTGAAGACAGACTATCAAGGATCATACCCATTGCGGAATTGATGACACACTCGATGATTTTTTGGGGGCCAGGGGGTTTTCTCCCCACTCGCCCTAAAGGGGTTATCCCCGGTGGAGAGGGGGAAGAGGAAACCCAAAAGGGGACCCCTTTTTCCCTTCGGGAAAGGCCTTTTGGAATTCAACGTCATGCCCTTGGTCTCTGCAATCCCCTTGGTTTTTTTAAAAAGCGTCTGATGGAGAGGGATTGGATGGCCTGCGTGGAAGACGGACTTGTCTACATTGATGGGCGTATCGTCTTTTGGAGCACCTTCGAGGAGGAGCGGGAGCGGCAGAGGAAGTATACAGCGGTTGGGAAGGGAAAAATCAAAAAACCCGCCCCAAGAAATGCTCGAGGGTTCCCGCATGAGGTGCCATTTTTTGGGGGATGTAGTCGTAAGACGGGGGCCCACCGACCCACAGAAGGTGGCGGTGGTGGAAAAAGGGCCATTCCCACCAATGTGGCGGAAGTAGGAGTACCTGGGGCCCGGCATACTACCGCCCCTTTTACAGGACTTCGCCCGTGTAGCGGCTCCCCCTCCACCGGGCTTACACGGAAAAGGGAGTTTCCAGTGGGCGAGGCGTGTCAGTCGAAATTTGACAACCCTGAAGAAGGCCCTATGGGAAAACCGGTCTTGCCCTATCCCGGGCCCCAAAACTCCCCTACCTGTTGGACACGGGGTAGTGCGGAAGCTCGGGGGAGTTTTGTCACAGTAAAGGACGGGGAAGGGAGTATGTCGTGGCCTATTTCGTGCCAAGTTCAGCAGGCCTGAACCAACTATTGTGTGACAAGGAAAAAATTGCTGGCGGTGGTGAAGAGTCCGAGCACTTTCACCCCCTTTTCCCCATGGGCCCAGTTCCCCCATCCGGAATGACCATGCTGCCCCACAGGGTTGAAGTCGTGAAGGTAGCAGGGGTCAGCTGGAAAAGGGGTTGGGCGCCTGAAAGTACAAACACCACATTTTCCCCCGCCCGGGGGTGTCCCGTGCAACGCTGAAGCCTGAGTCGACGCCCCGTGTGAGGCTAGTTTCTCCCCACGTGTCCAGGGGCTTGATCCTGTGGTGGGTCTGCAGGTGCGGGGGAAGTGCCACAAAGGGGTGATGAGGGCTAAGGAAAAACGTGAGGACTCTGACCTTGCTCCCCCTTGCCGGTGGCTTTAGGCTTCAGTGGACGCCCCAGTTGGGAGGCCGTGGCTGCGGGGAGGCCCCACCACAAAATGTCTGGTGGACCCGGGGGAAACATTACAAGTGGATCAAAGGGGGTTTTTTAGTGAAGCGCTGGGCAGTTGAGGAAGTGAAAAGTGACACGTGGGGAGTTGTTTACCCCGAGCCTGCGTGCCTAGTTGTGAGGGGAATTTTCAGCCCCCTGTTACCAGGGCCATTGGGCGAGGGAAAAAAAACCCTAGCCGTCCCGTCAAGCTTCTACGGGGGGGCAGAGAAAGGGCGTGCTGAGTGGTGTAGAGCATTTTTTGATTTTGGGGCATGCAAAGAAGGACCCCCCTAGAAAGAACCGTGCCCCTTACAGGTGTCTGTTGGGAGCACCCAGGGAAGGGGGGCAAAAATTGTGGGCCCCTGCCTTCACGCCCAAGGAAACCGATACATCGTGTGGTAAGGACTATTTTCCAAAGTGGCTGAGGCAAGGGACTACCCCCCAACCAGAGGCCCAGACCGTGGCTGGGTGTTGTGAATGAATTCATTACCCCGTTTGGTGTGCCTTCTGAACTGCACTCTGACCAAGGGGCCCTGAGTTTGGGGGTAAAGAGGTTTCCCTGAGTGTTGGAGCGTTGGGGGTCCCCAAGACACGGACGGACACCCCTCCATCAAACCAGCCGATGGATGGGGGACGGTTTAAACCGACCCGCCCTTCCAAAAAAGTTAGCCAAATATTGCAGGGGAAAAAACAAAAAAGACGGGACGTCAAGCTGCCCCGCCAGCTCGGCCTTACCCGGGGCTGTGCATGAGGTAACAGGCTTTCCACCGCCCGATCATGTTTGGCCTTTAGCTCAGGCTACCCGGGATTTGGCCACGGGCGGCCACCCGACGTGAACTTGCCAACTTTACACCAGCTAGCAGGGGCACGCAGGAGAACCTGGCGGAGGTGCACCACGATCTGGCAAGTCAAGGGTGCCGGCTTGCCCCTGAAGGAAAAACCTATGAGGGAAAAGAGGGAAGTGAGGTACAACAAGGTGAAAGAGTGTGGCTGCAAACCCCCCGGGGGGGAAGCGAGGGCTTCGCCGAAGCTAAGAGCCCCTGGGAGGGGCCATACACGGTGGAGGGCCCCCTCTCTGAGACCTATCGAATTCGCAGAGGCGAAAACACCCATGTTGTCCACCCCTGGGGGCCCGGTGGGCGTACCATGGGCCAGGAAGCTACCCCTGGGGCCATGGGGGAAAAAAAGAGAAATTTGCCCCCGTAGCGGCGAGAGGAAATGGCAGACGCTGACCCCAAGAAGACGAGATTTGGACGGTAGGGGATGCAGCAGACGTCAAGGGACCGAGCCAGGGGTTTGGGACGGAGATACCCCCCCTGGGGCCCTCCAATCTACCCCCCCCAAACCCCCTCCTCCAGAGAGACACCCAACGAAGCGAAGAAAGCCGCGCTGGATGAAAGATTTTGGTTTCTGAGAATGATTTTTTTAAATTTTCTGTAGTTTGTTTCGGTTTAGATTTTGAGAGCAGACGGACGTGATACGCCAGTGGGTCTTTGGTTTCTGTGCGAAAAAATGTGTTAACATGAAGGGACCCCGGGAAAACATGACAAGGGCTGTGGGGAGGAGCGGAGGAAAAAAGTGAGACGGAGTTGGGTGTGCTCCTTGAAGGGCCCCGTGTTGCCCCTTTTGGGCCGATATAACTTTGTGTTGCCCTGTTTTAAGCTGTATCGTGCAGGTGACATGTGGGGTTTCCCCCGTATTTGGGCCTATAGAAAAAATGTACGGGAAATAACTTTTGAAATAAAGGGAAAAACGTCTTTTGGTTTATTCGTGGGGCCCTGCCTCGCCACTGGGCGTTTTCCCTCGTGGTGTTCTGGGGCGCTTTGGTGCCGGGGGCTCTTGGAGTGTTCAGTGTTACAACCCTTTGTATAGACGCCGCTGGCCCGTTTCCTTTTGTTTTTGGGAGAGAGACGAGGTGGCCGGCGTAACATTTTCAAATTTTTTATTACTATTATTTTTGTAGTTTTTTATTGTATTTGTAAAAAATTTTATTATAATGAATAAGCAATAATAAAGATAATAATTGAATAATGAGAAAAATTTAATAATGATGTAATGATGATGAAAAGAGATAATGTGTTGTGCCCATAATAAGTTGATAATATGATTTAATAATGAGGATAAAAAACAGGATTTGTGCCCCTATATATAAAAAAAAAAAAAGGAAAAGAAAAAAAATCCCAAAAAATCGAAAAAAAGGGGCAAAATTTAGCAAAAAGCTTTTTTGGGTATACACCAAAAAGAGTTTTTCCATTCATTTGATGATTTTCGCAATTATAATGATGAAAAATAAATTTCCAGGAAATTTTATTTTAAAAGAAATAATTGAGATAAAAGTGAGAAAAAGGAATTTGGATAACATTTTTTTGATTATTAATAATTATAAATTAATTATTTTATCCCAATTTTTATTTATTATTTTTTTATTATTAATTATTAAAAATTTTTATTATATTATTTTTACTTTTTTTATTTGTATTATTCCCCAAAAATTTTTTATTAAACTGTTTAATAATAACAAAAAAAATTATAATAATTATAATAACAATAATAAAATCGTTAAAATGTTTTAATATCATTATTGTTTCATTATCTTATTATTCTTTTAAGGCAGTATAATTTCCAAAAAAAAAAACCTATTATAACATAATAATTAAGTAAAAACGTTTTTAATTTAAAAATGATATAAATATTATTATAAAAAACGTTATTATGTTACATTATTTTCATTTATTATTTTTAGTTTTTTATTTTGTATAGTTGTAAAATATAGATTATAACTGCAATAATTGCAATAAAAGATAATAATTGCAATAAGATGAAAGTGATGATAATGTGATAAATGATGATAATGATGATAAAGATGATAATGATGTGATGATAATAAAAGATGAAAACATTTATAATTATGAGGAAATAACAGGATTTTGGGCCCCCTTTTAATAAAAAAAAGGTAAAAAAAAAAATCACAAAAGTCGAAAAAAACGGCAAAATTAGCAAAATTTTAGGGTATTGAGAGAAAAAATCCCCCAAAATTGCGTTTTTTCCATCATATGAGATTTGGCAATTATTGGGTTTAAAGATAAAAATAATTACCCAAAATTTTTTTAATATGAAAAAAATGGGAGAAAAGTGAGAATAAAAAGGAATTTGGATAACCTTTGATGATTTATTAAAACCCTTATTTTCTATTATCATTAAATCAATATTATTTATTATTTTAAATTAAATTTTTTTATTATTTTTATTAATTTTTTATTATTTTATTATTTTAATTATTATTTATTATTTTTTATTTATTATTATTTAAAAATTAGTTATTATGGCAAAAAATTATTATACTGTTAATAATAACAATAATAATAATAAATTTTGTATAATAATAAAATAATAATCGTTATTTAATATTTTATTAATTCATTTTTATTATCATCATTACATTTTTTTACTGGTAGTATAATTGCAAAAATAACTTTATTTTAACGTAATAATTCAAATAATAAAATGTTAATTTTAAAATAATGATTTTAAAATTTATTATCAAAAACGATTATTTTTGTTTTCATTATTGTTTTATATTATTATTGAGTTGTTAGGTTTGTTGTAAAAAATATTATTTAACTGCAATAAT
>NW_023642471.1:0-9824 GCF_015228065.2 Penaeus monodon | reverse complement strand
AGGGAAGGGTTTTTAAAACCATTACCGTGCAACCAGGGATCTATATCCAGGCCAGGTTGTTTTTCGTTTGGGATTCTGATGGGAATCGGAAAACATATAATTTTTTAGCCTTTGTTAAAACAAAATTGGAATTGGTTTCAACTGGTCTTGCTGCAAGATCCTTATTTCGAGCTCAGCGAGCCTACCCACCCCTAACCTGTTTTCCGATTTCCCATCAGTAATCCACGGGGAAAAGCCATAACGCTGGCCCTGGAGATAAGTGCGAGAAATGAACCACCATCGCACAGCGAGTCCATCAACCATATGAACATACTTTTGGCAAATTTTTCATCCATATAGGGAGTTATAAAGAAATGTACGGCCTAAAGGCCACACAATTACTAGGGGCCCAACTGGCCCTTCATATATATATTATATAATCAAATATATAAGATATATATATATACATTTGTGCGGCCTTTAGGCAGCACATTCTTATAATTCCCTTTTTAGATTAAAATTCGCCAGCATATGTTCATTACGGTCTTCTTGACTCGCTGTGCGTCGCTCCCCAAAAAATGAGACCTGTGCGGGAAGTTAAGCACTTAATATATAGAGAATTTTATCAAAAATTATTAAAGGTTTGTATTTATTGTAAAACATGAAGTGCACAGGATAAATTCATCTTTTTACGCGGGAAGCGTTTTGAATATGGACACCAGACCTGCCAAGGTTGCCAAATCTAGCTTGTGATTTTTTTAACGAAATTAGTGAATGTGAAGTCAATGAAAACGTGCTTGCCAATAATCCTTTTTTTGCGAGCGAAGCGACCCCACCCACCCACTAACTTTTGTTTTGGACTTTTTTTTTGGAGAAACAAATATTTTAGCTTTTCTCCCAAAAAATCTAAATTTGTATTAAAAATATCACTTCAAACTCATACGCGTCTTTAGTTGGAGGGTTGTTTGAGTTAAGCATAATGAAATCCAAATTTTTAGTTTTTAACAAAAGACTAGCAAATAAATCAAATAAATAAATCGTAGCTAGATATTGCAACCCCATGGGAGGACTGTTGTCCATATTTTAAATAGGGATCCGGACGCCAAAATTTCCCTATGCAACAAAATATCGGGGATGAGATGGCAAATATTAGCTAGCGATTTTTTTTTTTTTTGACTTTTGCTTAAAAACTCAAATTACGTGATTCTGAGATCAAACAATGGTTGCTTGCCAAAAATCCCCCCATGCGAGCGCAGCGAGCCACCTACCCCACTAACCTGCTTTTTTCTTATTATTTGGCAATTCGTGACGTCATCAGATCTTTGTTGCCTAGGGGAAAACGCATCCGGGACACACTTATACAGCCAAGCCCTTTCGCAAAACACCAATGAGTAATAGGACCTTTTGGAACTTTAATTGTACATATAAACCGGTGGCTAGCTAGGGTCCTATGGCACCCCACCCCCCCCCCCCCCTCCACTAACTTGACGACATAGCATTTTCTGGTGCGTATGATTTCCCATAAATGAAAAAAAAAATAACAGAAAAAAATGCGGGCAAATGGATTTTCCGCCAATTAAAATAAATTAAAATATATTCTAGCTAACTTCCCAAAAAATCTAAAATATCTAGAAACATAATTGATACCTCCATTTTATAGATTTTGAACTCTTGAATCCAATGCAACCATCCATTTGACCTTAAAAATCTCCTTGACCTCTTAGGTCACCTGAAGGTTAAACTGTTAGCCAAAAGGTCAACATCCCAGATACTTCCCCCTTTATCCTCTGAGAGGGCAAGATATTGGGTATATACCTTGTTATTTGTTGTATTATGATCCTCATGCTTTTTTCTTTGAAAAAATGGTATTATATATAAAAATTGATTCAACACTTTTACATAATACATGCCAAAGATATATGTTGCTAAGGTCGCAAGCAATGTGATGTCCCGAGACCCTTTACGCGACTTTTAGCTCCTTACCTTTTGATATCAAATTTTTTATTTTTTCTACATATATAGCTCTATTTAAGCGCTGGATTATGAAATAAAGAAGAAATATTTGTTTGCATATATGGTCCCTTTTTTTAACTATATTGTGGCCATAATGCTCGCTTCCACCGGAAAACGTCCATTTTCGTCATTATACTGTAGCATTATTATTTAAGGATATATGGACGGAAAACGGACGGTTTCCAGTGGACGCGAGAGTAATAGACAAAATATAGTTATACCTTTATTTTCCGATATCGGCATGGCCATCACAGCACAGTCAATAGCGCTCCGGACTCGTACTGCGATATCCAGGATCGAATCATAATACTGCTTAAGGTTTTATTTTGCTTTTTTTAAACAAAGATTTTTTGATTTGGAGACTTACATTTATCTCTGATGTATCCCCGTTGAGTTAAGCATTATATATATATATAAAATAATTCCTGTTGTGGCTAGGAAAAGTTAGATTAGTATCTTAAGTTTATTGATGTTTTTGATTCTATCAACATCGTTCGAGCAAAACGCGGGAAACGTCACTGATAGCGGTTCCCACGTACCTGTACTTTCAGCTTCTTTATGCATTAAACTTATGCAGTGCTTGGCCCCCATTAGTCACGGCATCATTTTTTTGTTTATTGAGAAGTGGAATGACATTTAATTATATCATTTTCGGCCTTTAATGGCTCTTTCCAATATTCTCCTATTACGCAACTCAACTCCCATGTGTTTTGTTAGGGGATGGACCATGGATATAAGCTTGTCCATCGGCCTCATGATTGCCTATTTAAATGTGAGTCGCGTGATGATTGGTTAAATGTGAGTCGCATGATGAGTGCTGCTGAATAATCTGATCTATCTATAGCATCTTCCTGCTTAGGGGGACATTGCTCCACGGCAACTGACACACTAATGTTAGGTAACCATTTCATCTCATGAATAGACTCTCACGGTCGGAGGCCGTCATATTTCGTTGTGACCGGAGTTCATAACATTCTTGAAGTCATCGAGAGGCTATTTGCTTCCGGAAACTGCCACAATTTTGTGGCTCAAGGCCACAACTCTTTGAAGTCACAAAGATGTTCACATTACACTAGTGCAACCAGTGGAACATATATCCAGGGCCAGCGTTATGTGTTTTTTCGCGTGGATTACTGATGGGAACTCGGAAATAACTAATATAATTTTTAGCCTTTTGTTTTAAAAAACAAAAATTATGTGATATGTGAGAGTCAAACATGGTCTGCTTGTCAGAATCCTTATTTGCGAGCTCAGCGAGCCTACCCACCCACACTAACCTGTTTTTCCGAGTTCCCATCAGTAATCCACGCGGAAAAGCCATAACGCTGGCCCTGGAGATAAGTGCGAGTAATGCAACCACCATCGCACAGCGAGTCCAGAAGACCGTATTGAACATACTTTTGGCAAATTTTTAATCCATATAGGGAAATTAAAAGAAATGTACGGCCTAAGGCCCACAATTACATAGGGGCAGCCCAACTGGCCCTTCATATATATATATATATATATATATATATATATAATATATATATATATTTGTGCGGCCTTTAGGCAGCACAATTCTTAATAATTTCCCTTTTTAGATTAAAAATTCGCCAGCAGTATGTTCATTACGGTCTCTTGACTCGCTGTGCGTCGCTCGCCAAACAATGAGACACTGTGCGGGAAGTTTAACCCTGCAATGGTAACCTAATTTTAGGTACCCTCTTAATGGTAACCCGTCGCGAATGTGCGACGGCGGACTTTGCGATGAAATAAAAATATAAAATGTTGTAAAATGTCATATATTATATTTTTAATTGATACAAGATAAAAAAATCTTCACTCTCAATTGCAGAAGTTGCCAAAATAATAATTAGAAATAGTCGGAAAAATCATTTCCGAAATAAAGTGAAAAAAAAAAATTGTAAAAAATCATAAAAAAAGTAGCTGAATTATTTCTGACAAAAAACTTATTTTTATGTTAGAATATGTCTTTGGCCTCAATATGAAATATAGTTTTAAAATTGGGCTTTTGAACCTCGTGAAAATTCAAAATATTTCAATGAAAAATCTAAATATAAATCGGACTTTGCGATGAAAATAAAAATATAAAATGTTATAAAATGTCATATATTATTTTTAATTGATACAAGATAAAAAAAATCATTCTCAATTGCAGAAGTTGCCAAAATAATAATTAGAAATATGTCGGAAAAATCGTTTCCGTTACGCCTCCGAGCCGTCGCCGTCCATGCATCAAACCCCACCTTAGCAGGGCCCTGGACCTTATTTCGGAAATGATTTTTCCGACCTATTTCTAATTTATTTTGGCAACTTCTGCAATTGAGAATGAAGATTTTTTTATCTTGTATCAATTAAAAAAATAATATATGACATTTTATAACATTTTATATTTTTATTTTCATCGCAAAGTTCAATTACCGGGAGTTTTTCTTTCGAGACGAACGTCTCAATGACCATACCTCGTGCAGATCGGCGCGAGAGCGAATTTGAGCGTCCTTCCCGTCAAATGCTTGTGGTACACTGACGTAAAAAATCGAAAATGGCCATATAATCGGCAACGCCCACTGCGGAGGGTTAATGATTTTGAAGGCATCTTGAGGTCTTAGCGGAACGATTTTTCCGACATATTTCTAATTACTATTTTGGCAACTTCTGCAATTGAGAATGAAGATTTTTTTATCTTGTATCAAATAAAATATAATATATGACATTTTATAACATTAATATTTTTATTTCATCGCAAAGTCCGAAAACCGGGTGTTTTTTGGACCTTATTTTCGGAAATGATTTTTCCAACCTATTTCTAATTACTATTTTGGCAACTTCTGCAATTGAGATGAAGATTTTTTTTCTTGTATCAAATAAATATAATATATGTCCTTTTATAACATTTTATTTTTTATTTTCATCGCAAAGTACGATTACGGGGTGTTTTTCTTGAAGACCTAGCATTACGATAGTACGTTAGTGGTAACGTGTTGCATTTCTGCGACGCGACGAAGTGTTCATTGACCTTATCTCACTCAGAGGTGGCGGAGCGAATTGGAACGTCCTTCCACGTCAAAGGCTTGTGTGGCACTGAACTAGAAAATTCAAACATAGCCATATAATACGCACCGGCCTGAGCTGGAAGGGTTTTAAATGATTGTTGAAGGCATCATCTGTCGCACATACGCGACGGTTACCACTGCAGGGTTAAGCACTTAATATATAGAGAATTTTATTAACAATATTTAAAGGTTTGTAGTATTGTGAACATGAAGTGCACATGGATAAATTCATCAGTTTACGCGGGAGCGTTTTTAGAATATGGGACACCAGACCTGCCATGGTTGCCAATATCTAGCTTGTGATTTTTTTAAACGAAAATACGTGATACGTGAGAGTCAAATGTAAACGTGCTTGCCAATAATCCTTTTTTGCGAGCGAAGCGAGCCCACCCACCCACTAACTTTTGTTTTGGACTTGTTTTTTGGAGAATTTTTTTTTTTTTAGCTTTTCTCCAAAAAAATCTAAATTTGTATTAAAAATATCACATTCAACTCATACGCGTCATCTAGTTGGTGGTGTGTTTGAGTTAAGCTATGAAATCCAAATTTTAGTTTTAAACAAAAGACTAGCAAATAAATACAAAATAAATAAAATCGTAGCTAGATATTGGAACCTATGGCAGGACTGTTGTCCATATTCTAAATAGGCTCGTGGACGCCAATATCCCTATGCAAACAACATATCGGGATGAGATTGCAAATATCTAGCTAGCGATTTTTTTTTTTGACTTTGCTTAAAAACACTAATTACTGATTCGTGAGAGTCAAACAATGGTTGCTTGCCAATAATCCCCCCATGCGAGCGCAGCGAGCCCACCTACCCCACTAACCTGCCTTTTTTTACTTATTATTTGGCAAATTCGTGACGTTCATCAGATCTTTTGTTGCATAGGGGGAAAACGCATCCGGGACACACTTATACAGCCAAGCCTTGCTGCAACAACACCAATGAGTAATAGGACCTTTTGGGAACTTTAATTGTATCATATAAACCGGTGGCTAGCTAGGGTCCTATGGCACCCCCCCCCCCCCCCCTCCACTAACTTGACGACATAGCATTTTTATGGTGCGTTATGATTTCCCATAAATGAAAGAGAAAAAAAAAACAGAAAATAAATGCGGGCAAATTGGATTTTCGCCAATTAAAATAAATTAAAATAATTTCTAGCTAACTTTCCCAAAAAATCTAAAATATCTAGAAACATATTGATACCTTCATTTCTATAGATTTTGACTCCTTGAATCCAATGCAACCATACATTTGACCTTAAAAAATCTCCTTGACCTCTTTAGGTCACCCTGAAGGTTTACTGTTAGCCAAAAGGTCACATCCCAGATACTTCCCCTTTATCCCTCTGAGAGGGGCAAGATATTGGGTATATACCTTGTTATTGTTGTATTATGTTCCTCATGCTTTTTTCTTTGAACAAATGGTATTATATATAAAAATTGATTCAACACTTTTTACATAATCATACCAAAGATAATATGTGCTAAGGTCGCAAGCAAATGTGATGTCCCCGGACCCTTTACGCGACTTTTAGCTCCTTACCTTTTGATATCAAATATTTGTCTTTTTTTTACATATATAGCTCTATTTAAGAGCTGGATGATGAAATAAAGCAGAAATATTTGTTCGCATATATGGTCCCTTTTTTAAACTGTATTTGGCCATATGCTCGCTTCCACCGGAAAAACGTCCATTTCGTCCTTATACTGTAGCATTATTATTTAAGGATATATGGACGGAAAACGGAAGGTTTCCATTGGACGCGAGAGTAATAGACAAAATTAGTTAATAAAAAAGGGTCTATATATGCGGATGAATTATATTTGCTTTATTTCATGGGTAGCTCTATTTGAGCGCTACAAGATGAAATGAAGCGAAAATAATTGTTCCGAATATATGGACCATTTTATTTTAACTATTATTAGTCTATTACTCTCGCTTCCACGGAAACTGTCCGTTTCTGTCCATATATCCTTAAATAATAATGCTACAATATCAAACTTTTTTAAAATGTAGGCCATTTCAAGGCACACATTTAAAAACAAGCTGATACTCTAGCATTATTATTAAGGGAGATAAGGACGCAAAATGGACGTTTCCGGTGGAAGCGAGCATTATGGCCACAATATAGTTTAAAAAAAAAAGGGTCCATCTAGCGGAAAAAAAATCTGCTTTATTTCATCATCCAATGCTTAAATATAGCTATATATGTAAAAAAAAGGACAAATATTTGATATCAAAAGGGAAGGAGCTAGAAGACGCGTAAGGGGTCCGGGGACATCACATTTGCTTGCGACATTAGCAATATATTATATTTTGACATGTACTATGTAAAAAGTGTTGAATCAATTTTTATATATATTACCATTTTTTCAAGAAATAAGCATGAGGAATCATATATAACAAATAACAAGGTATATGACCATATCTTGCCCCCCTCAGAGGGATAAAGTGGGAAGTATCTGGGATGTTGACGTTTTGGCTAACAGTTAACCTTCAGGGTGACCTTAGAGGTCAAGGAGATTTTTAGGGTCAAATGGATGGTCTTATTGGATTCAAGAGTTCAAAATCTATAGAAATGAAGGTATCAATTATTTTTCTAGATATTTTAGATTTTTTGGGGAAGGTTAACTAGAAATATATTTTGATTTATTTTGATTGGCCGAAAAGCCAATTTGCCCGCATTTTATTTCTGTATTTTTTTTTCATTCATGGGACATCATAACGCACCAGAAAAATGCTGTCGTCAAGTTAGGAGGAGGGGTGCCATAGACCTAGCTAGCCACCGATCTAATAGTTTAGAGATTAAAAGGAATAGAAGTTATTCATGGGAAGGCAATCATCTGGGTGGTAGCCTTAGTCACGGTTTATCTGGCCACACATCCCGGCTTTTTCTATTCAAGCTTGGATTAAAAATCTTTCTGCATAAAGTTTGATTTTATAATTAATTGTATAATAAATACTTTCAAAAACAGATCTAGCTGTTTCGTATTTTTTGCGTTAAAGGACAAATCCCACAAGGTAAATAATTAGCAGCAAATCATTAGACCAACTTATATTCACTTCAATCGTACGTCAAGTAGCGTCATTGGCAACAGTATATAATAAACACTAAGATGCCCTGAACAAGTAATGAAGCCTTAGTCTAGGAAGCCCAAGCAATTACGGAACAACAACTTCTGGCTTCTCCACCTACCTGGGATACCGATTTGTTATCAACATTGATGTATTTAGTATTTTTTTGAAAATATTATTTAAGTATCTCGCTATCGTTTGGCAAATTAAGAATATTTGCTATGGTCTTATCAGGCCTTAATGTGTAAATATCGGTGTTTATTGATACGTAGTAGTTTTTTGAGAGCCAACGGTTTCGTAGGAATCAGATCCTCAATATATACTTACCCATGACTAGCACGGCCAAAGCCATATTTATGCAGTCTTATTGAAGCACGGTTTTTGTTGTAATATCTATAATTTTGGTATCCATGGGTTGTTTTTTTAATTATATGGATTTTCCTTCAAATGAATAAACATTGGATGCCCAATTGATCATGATATAAGAAATCAAGAAATTGCATGCAATACATATAAATACTATGCCATCAAATCTATTTCTAAATTACATATCTATTTGTTTTAATTGCCGGGAAATATGAGGTGTTATGCACTTAACAATAAATCTTCCTTGTTAATCAATTTTAAGTTAATTATATCATGAAAATGTATGTAAAATGAAGTTACCATTTTTAAAGACATCCCTCCAAACCTGCATGAACAAAACACACTAATGGTTGGCTGAAAATGTAAATGTTCTTTAGGAGACAATTATAAGTGTTTAGTCTCTGAATTTTTAATATTGTTGCATAATTTAGGTGACCATTTCATCTCACAAAAGATTCTCACGACCAGAGGCCGCCACATGTCTTTGGACCGGAGGTCGCAACATTCATGAAGTCACAGAGAGACTATTCGTAGCCGGAGGCTGCCACAGTTTCTTGTGGCCAGAGGCCCCATCTCTTTGAAGTCGCACTTCTGGTCACACTGTTACATTTATTAATCCGGATTTCTACAATCTATTACTGATTATGATTGTGAATATTTCAGAGATGCCGGTTAGGCCAAACAGTATTTTGTACAACTGTCCATTAATTACGTGGCATTAGGCGCATAATTTGCCTTCTTTACGATTATACGATACCTAGCTAGAAAATCTTATCAATGACTTGGAATGTTAAGATTACTGCTGTCAGATTGTTTTATACATTTTAAAATTATCTAATGCTCTAAGTTTTGAGTATTGGAATGTAGATATTGCTGTATTTGGATAAAGGGTTTTCTTTGGTGGTATTTACCATCGTGTATAAATGTTTGTCGCGTGTGACTTAGGTGAGTCTGCAAGTTACAGAGTGGGACGGACGGAAGGCAAACAAATGGTCATAAGTTGTTGAATCAGGAAACAAGATCCGCGTTATTTATTAAAGGACTTGCATACACCCAAGTTACCCAATGTCAGAAGAAGCATTAGAATCAAAAAAGTCATAAGTTGTTGAATCAGGAAACAAGATCCGCGTTATTTATTAAAGGAACTTGCATACACCCAAAGTTACCCAATTCAGAAGAAAGCATTAGAATCAAAATGTCTAATTGTTGATAGGAAAAAAGATCCGGTATTATTAAGGACTTGCATAACCAAGTTACCAAGTCGAAAAACATTTAACAAATGGATAGTTGTTGATCAGAAACAAGATCCGCGTTATTTATTAAAG
>NW_023642470.1:0-9824 GCF_015228065.2 Penaeus monodon | reverse complement strand
AAAATGTAAAAAAAAAAAAAATATATTATATATTAATATTATTATATATATTTATTAATTTATATATAATTTTATATATAGGTAATTAGACAACGAGTATATACGGGGGGAGAAAAAAAACAAAAACCCCAAAAACACTGGAAAAAAAATATAAAAGGACAAAACCATATATTAGTTTTTGCTAATGAAATCACACCCCTCCCCCAAACAACACGTCCCTGGCAAGTTTTGAGTAAAATCGCTGTTAAACCAAAGCCCCCCTTCTAGAAAACCATGATATTATATCTAAAAAAAAAAAAACCACCCATCTTAACAACTTTGGTTTTAAAAAAAAATTTTCCAAAATTACCCACTATTGCAGCCCCCACCTTATTTTCATATACAATTATCTATCACCCAAACTGCGGGGTAGAAATGGGCTCCCCTTTGGGCCCTTCATAGCCAATGCTTTTCTCTGCCCCACAACTAAATGGCTTAACAATGCCCACTTAAATTTTAACCTATTTACTACCGTCGGTATTTGAGCCCCAATTCGTATATTTTAAGACCCTCTGAAATTTTTTTAAATTATTTTAAACTCAAAACCCCCAAGTATTAAATTTACCGTGAATTAAAATCCCCTGTTTTTCCCAATGATAATGCCGCTTCCAACCCGCTTTTACCGAAAACCCAAACCCTTTACTGGTCCGGCCTTCATTTTCTCACAATACCCAAATATATTATAAAAAAAACTGCAAAAAAAACAGTCATCACAAACCCCTATAGTTTTTAGAAATTGGCACTTTTCATGACGAATTAAATTTTCTAAAAAAAAAAAATTTTTTAAAAATAAATGGGTACCCTTTACATCTATTTTGATAAAAAAACAACTTTTTTTTTAAAAAAAATCTAAATAAACCTATTTTCATCTTTTAAAAAGGGGACAAAGTTTGTAAAACTGCCATTTAGGGTGAATGAGCTTTGGATTTAGAAACAATTAAAAAAAGCTCCTATAAAAAATTACCCGCAATAAAATTACCTTGTCTCAGTAAATTCAAAACTATTGCAATTTTTAAACACTACGAATGTCACTTTGATTTGTGTTCTAATGTGGTTATTATTTACCTGTCTGACTGCCAAATCAGTACGTGGGGGCCACCCAAAAGGTTATGTCACCCATAATGGAACCCCAAAGGGAAGTCTTTTTGTACGGGTACCGCGAGCAGACCATCTTTCTCGGGCCCTAAGGAGCACTCTCACCAGCACTCACATCCTTTTTCCAAAAAGACTTAAAAATTCTATCCTCTCTTCCCCCCGCCTGACCTCTGATCTCGGAATTGTTATTGTGAAAATAAAAACAGGCTTCCAAACACTCCGAACCACCCTGTCATAATTACCTTTTTCCATTCCCTGCTATCACCCATGTTAGTTAGCTCTTTCATATCTTTTTTTTGTTTTTCTTTTTTTTGTTTTTTCTCCAAAACCGGCAACACACACACCACACACACACACACACCACAACCACACCACACACACACACACACCACAAAACACACAAAAACCCCACACACATATATATTTTATATAATATATATTTTTTTTTTTTTTTTTTTTTCTCACTTTTGGGGTTAAATTTTGATATTTTGAACCTTTTAAAAAACCAAACTTTCTTTTGTCTAATGACAGGGTCACGGGGAATGGTACCGATTCCCAATGGCAGTCAAACTGCTGCAAGCCCCAAACCCATATGTTAAACCCCCAGCCTTTTAGAAGTTCAGCGGGGATATCACTATGCTGCCTTTCCCACCCCTCTGTTGGAAATTGCCATCCAAACCTTTTTAGGGTGGGGTTCTTCGCTTGGGTGGGTCTGGACAGGATTGTGTATCACTTGCACCCATGCTAATTTTTGGGGGGTCTACCTGGTACAACTACTCAAAATACTCAGCCCAAACATTACGCCCCCCAAAATGTCTAGATGATCGTCCCACCCTGGCGGCCCGCAGTCATCTGCGAGGAGGTTAGATTCACTTTCTCAGGGCTTGTAACGGGGCCTTAAATCTTTTCGCAAGATTCCCGATGACTGTTCCTTTCCATTTTTAGCAAGGGCCGACCCTAGCCCAAAGGGATGTAAACTTGTTTCCCATTCATGAGCCAAGCGACACACTTCAGGGCCCAATGTCCCAGGGGATGGAATTTTGCCTTGCCCTCGGGTGTAGTAAATGGCTCTGTGCTGTTCAAGTGTTTGGCATTGAAAAACCCCCACAAGCTCTGGTTATCAAGTTTGTGAATCAATCAGAGATTCCATGGTAAAAAACCCCGGGGCACACTCCTCCCCCTCATTGTCCAAGTAAAAACCCCTTTAGAGGGGCCACTGGAGGGAGGGGGAGTTTTGAAGTGGCCCCATGGTCCACAACCCTAGGTCAGTGCCACAGAACTGGGCACTTGGTAAATTCCTGCAGTTTGGAGGATCCCCCCCCCCCGCGCAAACAAGAATGGGGTAAATCTCCTTGGCCCTATCCCAGTATCACTAACCTGCCCAGCATGGGGTTGGGTACTGGTACCAGGAGCCGAATCCCTTCTCGGGACCTAGCAAAGTCCCAAGAAGGGGGGTGTTCTCGCTGCTGAGATCACCCCCGACCTGGGGGCCGACAGACATCTCTACCACTGGGTCACAGCAATACCCATTAAATCGCCCAGAACAATGTGAATATCTTCCCGGGGGGTCAATTGTGGGCCCGTGGAGGGAATCTTGCATAAAAGCCTCTTTCAATGGGTTTGCAAAATCAGTAGGAGCTTTCAGCAATAAGATACAAAAAGTGCTCAATCAACCGGTTTTACCTCAACTACTGAGGGCTAAATGGGGTGGAGATGGCTTGGCTACTCCCTGGAGGTGATGACCATCGCTGCAGCCCGACCCCATAGGGGTACCCCCCCAACTATGGTGCCCCCCCTGCAGGTCTTTTCACCCCCGAGAGGCAGCCACCCAATCGCTCCAATTTTTCCCTCAAAAAAAGAGTTAACCCTATCCTGCTGCAAGGACCGGGTTTCAATGCCCAATGGATACTCGCTGGGTTAAACTTCAGGTGGTCACTCCAGATGCACGCCACCCCCGCGCTCCCCCGATGCTGCCCCCAAAAAATGGGGGTTTTTCAGCCTGTGGGGCCCCCCCTCTGTGGTGGGGTCCCTGGGCTTTGCCCCCAAAACTTCATGGGGATTTGGGCTGCCAAAGGCGAAGCAGGCAAGTAAATCTGTTCCCCTTTTTCGCCCCGACAATTTTCCCCTTTCCAACTGACCAAGCCCCCTTGCTTGCTGGGGGGGGGGGAACTGCACCCTCCCCCAGCACATCCATTTATTTCAAAGTTCCGTGGTTATCTTTTGGGGAGGAGGGTGATAAGGCCCACCTCCCCCCCAAAATGCACAATTTTCCCCAAGGGGGGGGTAAAGGGGGGGAGTTGGGACAGAGCCCGGCATGTTACACCGGTGAGTCATGGGCCCTGCCCCCGGCCTACTGCTGCTCCAAACCCCCCAAATCTAGCCCGAGACCCCAAGGGCCCAGTTTCCAGGGGGGCCCGAGGGGACTGCAGAATTTTTTGATGACAGGAAAGGGTGTGAACTGCAGGGGAGGTTTTTTCAGAGCTGCTCCCTATTTCGCACTAGGGTAGCCCGTGGGGCAGTTTCAAGCGAAAAGAAAACAAGCATTGACACTATCTAGGGTACCAACCTCGCTTTTACATTACCTTGGGCATAAACACCCCCCATATATATTTTATTTTATATATTATAATAAATTTTTTATATATATATATATAATTTATATATAATATTATATATAAAAAAAAAAGATAAGAAGTAATAGATAGATTTGGGTGTGTGTGTGTGTGTGTTTTATATAAATTATATGTTTAAAATTTTTTAATATATATATATATATATATATATATATAAATATGGTGTGTGTGTGTGTGTGTGGTGTGTGTTTTGTGTGTGCGTGCGTGCGTGCGTGCGTGCTGTGTGTGGGGGTGTGTGTGTGTTTTGGTGTGTGGTTGTGTGTATATGTATTTTGGGTTATATGTTATATATATATACATGTATATAATATATATTTTTTAATATAATATATAGTATATATTATATAATGTGTGTGGGGTGTGTGGGGTTGTTTTGTGTGGGTGTGTGGGGTTGTGGGTTTTGTGTTTGGTATATTTATATAAAATTTATATATATTTTAAATATAAAATATATTTATATATATATATTTTATATAAAATACTTTAAAAAAACCAAAAAACACACACACACTTACACACACGTTATATATGTTGTGTGTGTGTGTTTGTGTGTGTAAAAAAATGTACACACGCCACATATATATATCCCATATATAATATAAAATTATATATAATTATTTTATATATTATTTGTATATATATAAAATTATAAATTAAAATAATATATATTTAATTTTATGTTACAATATATATCTTGTTGTTTGTAAATTGTGTGTGTGTGTGTGTTGTGGGTGTGGTGTGTGTGTGGGGTTTTGTGTGTGTGTGTGTGTGGGTGGTGTGGTTGTGTGTACATTTATACACACACACACAATATTATATATATATTTTATATATATATTTTATATTTTATTATAAAAAATATATAAAATATATTTTACTTTTTGGGGTTTTGTGTGTGTGGGGTGTGGTTGTGTGGGGTTGTGTGTGTTGAAATATAATATATTATATATAAAAATATTATTTATATATATATATAATAATATACATCCATATATAATATATATATATTATTATATATGTGTGTGTTTGTGTGTGTTGTGTGGTTTTGGTGTGTGTGTGGGGTGGGGTATGTGTTTTGTATGTGGTGTGTGTGTGTGTTTTGTTTGTGTGTGTGTGTGGTGTGTGTTTTGGGTGTGTTTTGTGCATGCAAAATTTGGTGTATGTATGGGATAAAATATATATATATATATATATTTTTATATTATATAAATTTTAAAAAATTTTTTTTATACCTATATATAAAACTTTTTTCTTTTTTTTTTTAGGGTGGGGTTTCAATGTTTGAGCCGCCCGTGGCACAGCATGGATACAATTTGTAGTTTTCAGGGTTTTTTGATGCCTTGGATTTGGTTTCATGGGAAAGGGGCCCCCCGTTCCTTTCCCCCGGAGATTTCCGGTGTTAACTTATAGGTAAACAAATTTTCTCCCCGTTTTATCTGGGCTTGGGACCAGCCTGACTTGGGGGGCTTGGCCACCCGTGGCTAGGAGCAAACGAGGTGAAGTTTTCCTTTCCCAAGGGAACAACGCGCCCGGGCGGTTTATCGAAAACCCTTTGAAATCAGATTTCCCTTGTGCCGGTCTTGAGTCCGATGGCCCCTTAAAAAACCCCGGGCCCCCCGGGCCCTTGGGGGATCAGGGAAATTTTAGGGTTTTCCCTTTTGGGAATTTTTGAAAAAGTGGTTTGCCCTTTTTCCTTCCGCCCGGGGTTTTTATCGAGTCACCACTCCCATTTAAAACCCCGGGACTGACTTTGGGGTGGCTTACCCACCCCGCGGCTAGGCAGGCAAAACCCGGTGAAGTTCCTTTCCCAAGGGAAAAAACCCGCCGGCCGGGGGGACTCGAAACCCCCGAAATCAGATTTTCCCCTGTGACAGTCTTTAGTCCGACGCTCTAAACCCCTCCCGGGCCAAACCCCGGCCCCAAAAATAAATACAAAATATATAATATATTATAATATATATATTTTAAAATATAAAAAAATTTTATTTTTTTATAAATATATTATATAAATTATATATATATATATTATATATATAATATATATTATATTACATACTGTGTGTGTAACATATACACAAAAATAAAAACCAAATATGGATAAAATTATTTTATATATATATATATATATATATATTATATAAAATTTAATATAAATTTAAAAAAATAGATAGATAGATAGATTTTAGATATTGATATTTTAATATTTTATTAAAAAACATAGGGACATATCATTTGTGGATATGTTTTGGGGGGGTGTGTTGTGTGTGTGTGTTGTGTTGTGTTTTGTTGTGTGGTGGTGTGTTGTGTGTTTGTGGGGTGTGTGTTTTGTGTGTGTGTTTGTGTTTTTTGTGTGGTGCAACATACATATTATACATACATTAAAATTAAAATATATTTTACATATGTGTAATATATATATATATATATATTTTAAAAATATATTATTATATATATTTATTTATTTATTTTTCCGGGGTTTTGTGTGTATACATATACACAAAAAATGAATACATTTTATCATATATTATATATAAATATATTATAATATATATATATATATATTATATTTTATATAATAATTTGATAGGGTAATAGTAGATTTGATAGATAGATTTTGATTGGGTAGATAGATATAGATAGATAGATAGAAATAGAATAAAAGAAAAAATTAGATAGATAATAGAAAAGATTACATATATGTATATAGTATATATTGGGGGAATTATATATTATATATAAAAACATATGTACATATACATTTTTTGTAAAAATGTCCCTTTATATATATATAATATATATATATAATAAAAATATTAAAATATATATATGTGGGGTGTGGTGGTTGTGTGTGGTTTGTGTTGGTGTTTTTGTGTGTGTGTGGGTGTGTGTTTGTGTGTGTGTGTGTGTGTGTACATACATACATATATATACCAAATAAACCTACATATATATATTTTATATATATATATATATATATTTTTATATTATATAAAAAGAAAAACAAAAAACACTTTTTTTTATGTATACTGTTTTGTGTGTGTGTGTGTTGTGTAAAGCAAAGTGTTTTATTCAATATATATATACTTTTTTTATTATAATTTTATATTTTATATTTTATTTTTTTTTTTTTTTTTTTCGTATATATGCATATTTGTTTGGTGGTTTGTTTTTGGGGTGTGGGGTTTTTTGGGGGTGTGTGTGTGGTGTGTTTGTGTGGTGTGTGTGTTTTGTGTGGGTGTTTGTGTGTTTTTGTGTGTGTGTTTGTGGGGTGTGTGGGGTGTGTGTGTTATGGTGTTTATAAAAAATTTTTTTTTTTATTTTTTTGTTTATTTTTTTTTTTGTTTTGTTTGTTTGTGTGTGTGGGGGTGTTGTGGTGTGGGGTGTTGCATTTAATATAATATATAATAATATAATATAATTATATATAAAATTTTATTATATATATTTTTTTGTGTTATATGATTGTGTGGTGTGTGTGTGGTGTGTGTGGGGTGTGTGGTGTGTGTGTGTGTGTGTGGGGTGGTGTGTTTGTTTTGTGTGTGTTTTTGTTTTTTTAAATATAAAAATTACATTTTAATACATAAAAATTTTATAAAATATAATTAATAAAAAAGTAAAAAAAAATAAATTTGGTAGGGTGTGGTGTTTTTTATAATATTAAATTTAATAATAAAATTTTAAAATTAAAATAATAATAAAAATTAATATAAATAAATAATAATAATATTAAAATATATTAAATAATATATATATCATTTGTTATATTTTTGTTTTTGGGTAAAACATGAACACATAATAATATATATATTAATTATATAAAATATATATATATATATATATAAAATTATTATAATATATATATATATATATTATTTATATTATGTTGTATATATATTTTATTAAAACCAAAAAAACAAAAAAACCCAAAAACAAACACACACCCCCACACACAAAAAACAAACAATTAAATTAAAAAAAAAAAACAACTAAAACCAAATATATTCTTGTTTATATATATTATTTTTTTATAAAAATTATATATAATAATACTAATATTTTTTATATTGGGGGGGGTTTTTTTTTTAAATAATTGTGTGTGGTGTGTGTGTGTGTGGTTTGTTGTGTGTGGTGTGTGTGTGTTTTTGTTGTGTTTTTGTGTGTGTGTGTGTGTGTGTGTGTGTGGGGTGTTTTAAAATAAAATTATAACTTCTAATTATTTTATATATTTTTATTTTATATACATACATTATATTTTTTATTATATATATTTTATATATATATATATAAATATTTATTATATTAAACTTTTTTTATATTTTGTGTTCATTTTATTTTTAAATTATTTATATATGATTATATATATATTTATATATTATTTTAACTATATAAAAAATTTATATTTTTAATTTTTAAAATTTGTTTATTTAAGTTGGGTGTGATTGATGTGGTGTTAGGTGTAGTGATAGTTGATAATAGATAGATTTGTTTATAGCGATAGTATTTTGTAATATATTTTTTTTTTAAAAATGTTATTTTGTGTATGTGTGTGTTGTTTTTATTATTTAATTTTGTTGTGTGGGGGTTTTTATTTTATAGGGGTTTGTTTTTATATTTTTTTAATTTGGTGTGTTTTTTTTAATGTTATATTTATATATAATTAAAACCCTAAATTATTTTATTTGGGTGTGTGTTGTGTGGGGTGGTGTTTGGTTTGTGGTGGGGTTTTTGGTTGGGGTGTGTGTGTGTGTGGGGGTTGTTTTGGTGTGTGATGTATTTTTTTTTTAATTTTTAAATTTTTTTTTAATTTTTTTTTTTTTTTATTGGTTTTTTTGATTAAATTTTTGGGTTTTTTTTGGGGGTTTTTAAAAATGGGGGGGGTGGGGGGGGGGGTGTGGGGGGTTTTTTTTAAAAATTTCAAAAAAAAAATTTTTTTAAATTTTTTTTTTTTTTTTTAAAAAAAATTATTTTTTTTTTAAATTTTAAATTTAAAAAAAAAAATTTTAAAGGAACTTTGTTTGGTTTTTTTGTTGGTTGGGGTGTTGGGGGGTTTTTTTTGGTTTTGAGTTTTTTTTTTTTGGTTTTGGGGGTGTGTTTTTTGTGTTTTTTTATTTGAAGTTAATAAAAATTTAAATTTTAAAAAAATTTTTTTAGCCCCTGACCTTTAAAAGGTGTTTTCCAAAAGGGGGAAAAAATTTTGGGGGGGAGGGGGGAAAAAAGGGGGGTTTGGGCCCGGAGCCGGGGGGGGGTTTTTGGGGGACACCCCCCGGGCCCAATCCACCCACAGACCCCCCCTTTTGGGGCCCTTTTTTTCCCCCCCCAAAATTTTAGAGGTTATTTGGGCCCCCAACTACAAAAAAACCCCCTTTTAAACCCCCCCAAAAATTTTTTTTTTGTTATGTTGGGGTTTGTTTTTTGGGGGTTTTTTTTGGGGGGGGGGGGGTTTTTTTGGGCCTTGGGGGGGTTTTTTTTGGTTTGGGTTGGTTTTTTGTGTGGGGGTTTTTTTTTTTTTGGGGGGGGGTTTTGGGTGGGGTTTTGGGGTTTGGGTTTTTTTTTGGGGTGTTTTTTTGTTTTTTGGGTGGGGTTTGGGTTGGGGGGGGGGGGGTGGGGGTTTGTGGGGGTTTTGGGTTTTTTGGGGGGGGTGGGGGGGGGGTTTTTTTTTTTTTTGGTTTTGTTTGTTGGGTGTTTTTTTTTGTTGGGGAAAAATTTTTTGGGTGGTTGTGTTTGTTTTTAAATTGAAATTTTTTCCAAAAAAAAATAAAAAAAAATGAGAATTAATCCGGAAAACAAATGGTTGTTTTTCCGGCGGGGTTTCTTTTTTTTGAAATCGGCCGACAAAAAATTTTGGGAGAATAAGCTTGGGGGTTTTTTAACCTTGGCATAAAGTACTGGGAGAAATAAGGAAAAAAAAAAGCAAATTCCCATTTTTTTAAAAAGGCCCCCTTTTTAAAAAGAAAAAAAAATTTTTTTGGTAATTAAAAAAATTAAAAAAAAATTGTATAGGGGGGTTTTAATTAAAGGGGCCTAAATTTGGAGAAAAAAAAAAGGTGTTTTTTAAAA
>NW_023642469.1:0-9827 GCF_015228065.2 Penaeus monodon | reverse complement strand
AAAAAAAAAAAAAAAAAATATATTTTTATATATAATTTTATATATTTTAAATTTATATATAAAATATATTATATTTTTTTTTTGGTTTTTTTTTTTTTTTTTTTTTTTTTTCCCCCCCCCCCTTTTTTTTTTTTTTTTTTTTTTTATTTTTTTTTTTTTTTTTTAAAATATATATTTTATTTTTATTAAAAAAAATAAAAAAAAAAAAAAAACCCAAAAATATATAATAATTAATAATATATAAAAAAATAAAAAAAAAAAAAAAAACACAAAAAAAAATATTTATATAATTTTATATATATAATATTTTTTAAAATATAATTTTTTAATTATTTTAAATATATATTTTAATTATATATATATAATATATATATATAATATTTTTATTATTATAATATTATTATATATTTTAAAAGGAAAATAAAAAAAAAAAAAAAAAAATTTAATTTTTTTTTTTTTTTTTTTTTTTATTATTTTAATAATAAAATTATAAATATTATAATTTATAATAATATATTATATTTTATAAAATATATTATTTTTAAATATATTAAAAATTTTTAATTTAATATATATAGTAATATATAAATTTTTATATAATATATATATAATATATAATAATATTAATAAAAAAATAAAAAAAACTAACAAAAAAACAACAAAAATATATAAATATAAAATTTTTATATAAAAAAATTATATAATTAAATAAATAATTTAAAAAAAAAAAAAAAAAAAAAAAAAAAAAAAAAAAAAAAAAAAAAAAAAAAAAAAAAAAAAAAAAAAAAAAAAAAAATATATATTAATTTTTATATATATAAAAATAAAAATATATTTTAATTAATAATATATATAATAATATTTTTTTTTTTTTTTGTTTTTTTTTTTTTTTTTTTTTTTTTATGAGGGATGATTTTAATTGGTGTTTGGTTTTTAAATTGTATTTTTTTTAATTATTATTTTATTATTATTTTTTTATTTTTTTTTTGTTATGTATGTATGTATGTTGTTTTTTTGGGGTTTTTGTTTTTATCAAAATTATTTTTATTTTTTATATTATTTTTTTTTTTTTTAAAAAAAAAAAAAAACTTTTAAAAAAACAAAAAACGAAACAAAAAACAACAAAAAAACCCCCAAAACCAAAAACAAAAAATTATTTGTTTAAGATAATTTTTAAATTTTAAATAATATTAAATATTTATAAAATGTTTTTTTTTGGGGTTTGTGGTTTTTTTTTTGTTTTTTTTTAATTTTATATTATTTGGGTTTTAAAAATGTAAATTTATATTTGTAAAATTTTATGATGAATGACCTAATTTTATGATTATGTAAGTGGTTTTATGAAGTATATTTTTTGAAAAATATAACCTGAAAATTTTTAAATATTTATTATAAATTTATTATATATTATTATTATTAATTTTTATATTATAAATTTTAAAATTAATTAGCAAAATTATATATTATTATACATAAAAATAAATATATAATTTTAATTTTATATTTTTAAAAATTTGGGGGGGGTTGTGGGTTTGTTTTGGTTTGGGGTTTTTTTTTTTTGGGGGGGGTTTGGGGGTTTTTGTGGGGGGGGTTTTTTTGGGGTTTTGGGTTGTTTTGTTTTGTATTTTTTGTTAAAAAAATTTTAATTAAATAAAAATATATATAAATATTCTTAATATAGATAATTTTTATAAAATAATATATAATAAATATAAAAGTTTTAATAAAAAATTAAATTTTAAAATATTTTTTTTATAAATTTTAAAAAATAAAAAAAATAAAAAAAATTAAATTATAATAAAAATTAATTTTTTATTTTTTTTTTTTATTTTTTTTTTTTTTTATTTTTTTGTTTATTTCTTTTTGTGTTTGGGGGGTTTTTTTTGAAAAAAAAAAAAAAATGTTAAAATATGAAAAAAAATTAAAAAAAAATTAAAATAAAAGGTTAAAAAAAATTTCTTAAATAAAAAAACCCTAAAAAAAAAATTTTTAAAAAAAATAAAAATTAAATTATATAAATTAAAATTTTTTATTTTTTTCTTCTTTTCCTAACATTTTTTTTTTAAAAAAAGGGTTTTTTGTAATGAAATCAAAAATAAAATTAAAAAAAAATTTTTGTTTTTAATAATAAAAAAAAAAAATATATTAAGAAAAAAAAAAAAAAAATATGAATAAAAATATAAAAAAAAAAAATAAAATAAAATATAAAAATGAAAATTAAAATAATTTTAATAAAATTTATAATAAAAATAAAAATAATTAAAAAAGAAAATGAAAATAAAAATTTTAAAAAAGAAAAAATTTAATACAATAAAAATATTTTTATTATTATATTTTGTTTTTTTTTTTAAATTTTTATTATTATATTTTTTTAAAATTTTTTTTTTTATTTTTTATTTATATTTTATTATTATTTAAAAATTTTTTAAATATTTTGTGTATAATAATAATTAAATAATAATAATGAAAATTATAAATAAATAATAAAAATAAATGTTAAAAAAAATAAGAAAATATAAAAAAAAGAGGAAATTATAATAAAAAATTTTAAAAAAAATATATGATAAAATAAATAATATAAAAAAAATTTTTAAAATTCTAAATAATATTTTTTATATAATAATAAAATTGAAAATAATAAAAATTTTTAAATTTATTAAAATAATTATTTTTATTACAATTTATAAATTTAAAAATATTAAAAAAATATATTTTATAAATAAAATTAAAAAAAAATATATAAAATAAAATTATAAAAAATTAAAATAAATAATTTAAATATAAAAAAAAGATTTAAAAATTTTAATAAAAATTTTTTAAAAAATTAAAATATAAAATTGAAATTAATAATGATTAAATAAATTAATAAAATAATAATAAAAAAATTTTAAAAATTAAATAATAAAAAAAAAAATAAATATAAAATAATAAAAAAAATAGAAATAAAAAATAATTTTAAAATAATAAAAATATAATAAAAAAAAATATAAAATAAATATAATTATAATAATAAAATATTTTATTAAATAATAATAAAATAATAAAATAAAAATAAAATTTTTATAAAAATTAATATAAAATAATAAAAAATGAAAACAAATTAATAAATTTCATCATATAATAAAATAATTAATAATAATAAAATAAAATTATAATGAAGTAATAATGAAAAAAAAAAAATAATAAGGGGAAATAAATTTTAAATAATAATATAAAATAATAAAATATAAATTTTATAAAATTTAAATTTTAATATAAATAATATTATAAAAAATAAAAATTTAATAAAAAAAAAAAATAAAAATAAAATTAAAATAAAAAAATTAAATATAATAAAATTTTAATTCATAAATATAAAATAAATAAAAATAATTAAATGAAAAACAAAAAATAATGATAAAAAAAAAAATATATTTAAAAAATTTATAATAATATTTTAAAAAATAAAAAAATTCCCCAAAATAATAAAATAAAAAAAACAAAAATAAAATAATAAAAAATAATAAAAAAATAAAATAAAAAATATATATATTTTTTAAAAAAAATTAATTTTATTATGGGTGAATTTTTAAAAAAAAAAATTTGGAAATTTCCCCTTTTAAAAAAAGGGGGGGGATTAAAAAAAACAACTAATAAAAAATAAAAAAGGGGTTTTATTAAAAATATAATAGCTAAAATAAGAAAAAAAATAAAATAAAAAAAAATTTAAAAAAATAAAATATAATAAAATAATAATAAAAAAATAATATTTTTAAAAATAATAAATAATAATGAAATTTTTAATAAAATTTTTGTTTTTTTAAAAATTTAACTTAATATAAAAATAAAATTAAAAATAATAATAAAATAAAATAAATATTAAAATAATAATAATAAATTAAAAAAAATTTTAAAATAATAATATAATTTTCATAATAATAATTTATTAAGGGATAAATAAAATAAAAGTAAAAATAATGATATAAAGAATATTTTAAAAAAAAAAATTTAATGTATAAATAAAAAGGGGAAATATAAAAATAAAAAATAAAAAATAATAACACCAACAACAAATTTGTTAATAGTGATAATAACGTTAATATTAACAATGAGGGTAACGATAATGATGAAAATGCCATTGTCGTCATTATTACCGCTATCATTATCATTATTAATATTGTGAACAGCTATGCTATGTTGCAGAAATGTCATATTGCTGGTAGAGCTTATATGTGAAAGCTTTAGAGACACTCGCATCATGCAGTGTGATAAATGAGCAAATACTGTGTATGCAAATAGGTCACATCCCCGAAACAGTGCATAAGTCTGCGGAATAATACTCCATTCACTGGTGTCATCCTGCAACACTCATTTAAACACAGAATCGAAAATACGTCTTGTCTCTTTTTTTTCCTTTTAACAAAATTTTATTTGACCCATTCCTAAAACACACACACCCACAACACCAATTTAAAAAAAAAAAAAAAAAATATATAATATAATTATATAAATTTTTTTTATAAAATAATATTATTTTTAAAAAAATTTAGATATTATATCTATATATTTTATATTTTTATATATATTATATATTAAAATATTATTTTTATTTTTGTATTATATTAACATTTTTTTTTTTTCAACCCCTTCTTCCCCTGCAGGCTAGGCCTCTATCAATTTTTCTGGGTTTTGGCGTGCCACCCTTGCCTGTTGGTGCCCCCCCTGTCAACCGCGGTTTTGCCCCGGCGGGCTTCCCCTACGCCCCCCGATTGATTCCAGGGGATATGGCATTTTCTCGGGCTCAGCCTTCCAAAAGCAGGCATTTTTTTCGCTGCCGCGGGGGGGAAATTGGGGAAATCGGTCCCCGTGTTCTAACCACGGAACCATCGCGGCAGCGGCAGTCATTATATATATATATAATATATAAAATAAATATATATATTATTAATATATATATTTTATATATATATATATATATTTTTTATGAATATAAATTATTTTTTATAATTTTTTATTTTTTTTGGGGTTTTGTTTTTTTTTTTTTTTTTTTTTTTTTTTTTTTTTTTTTTTTGTTGTTGTTTTTTAGGTTTTATTTGTTAATAGATAATTTTTTAAACAAAAATTTTATTTTAAGAATTATTTTGTATAAATTTTAATAAAATTTTATTAAAAAAAATTTTCCCCCAAACCGGAAAAGAAAGGGGAGGATCCCCCACCCATTTTGGAGGGCGTTTTTTCCTTTGTCGGTTTGGTTTTTGTTTGGTTTTTGGTTTGGGGGTGTTGGTTGGGCTTTTTTCCTCTTCTTTTTTTTTTTCCGTTGCTTTCTGGGAAAAGGGGAAACAATTTTTAATTTTTCCGCATCCTTTTAAACCCCTTTCGCATTAAAGCAAAGGGGCCCCGTTAAAAAAATTAAAAGATAAAAATTTTATTTTGGGAACTTACATGCAAAGCTTAATATTTTGTTTGTGTTATTTTTTTTTTGTTTTGTGTAAGGAAAGTTAAGGGGTTTCCTTCTTTTTTTTTTCCCCTTTCGATTCTTTCTTTTACCCCAAAAAACCTAGGGCCCCTTTCCTAGAACCAAAAAAAAATAATACATCCATAATCCATACGCCCCTCTGCATAAAAAGAAAAAACAAAATTATTCCAACCCCAAAAGGCCAAAGTAAACCCCCCAATTCCTTTATAAATTTGAAAAAAAAAACAAACGGTGACAAATAACCTCAAGGCCCCTATTTAATGCCCCGATCTTTTAAAAGGGGGGTTTTATCACCTTGCAATGTTACTATTTTTTAAGTTTTATGTTTCTGAGATATAACTTACCGTTTATTTCTTTTATCCCTTTTCCTTTGGGTTTCCCATTATTATCATCTTTTTTTTGGGTTTTCGTTGTTGTTTTTTATATTACTTATTTTCCCTTTTCATATTATCATTACTTTTCTATTATTTTATTTCAAAGTTCCCCTTTAAGTAGTAGTGTTTTTCTTTTCATTTTATTTTTTTTCTCAATTTTTTATTATTATTATATTATTATTATTATTTTATTATTTATTATTTTATCATTATTTAAATTTTCATTAATATTATTATTATTTTATTATTATTTTTTATTATTATATTTATTTTATATTTATCTTATCATTTCATTTTATTATCATTTTAAATTTTATTATCATTTCATTTTTTAAATTTTCATTATTATTTTTATTATTATATTATTATATTTTATTTTTTTTTTTATTATTTTTTATTATATTATTATTTTTTATTATTTTATTTTATTATTATTTTATTATTTTATTTTAATTATTATTTTATTATTATTATTATTATTTTTTATCATATATCACCCCTTATTTATCCATATCCTATATTTTTTCATTAAATTTAATTACCATTTCCCATATCATCATAATTATCATCTTAAAATCATTAATCATCATTATTATTATTTATATTTTATATTTTTATTATTATCTTTAAATTTATCATTATGTTCCCCATAATTTTTATATTTTTTTTTTATTTTTTATTATTATTATTTTTATTTTTATCATTATTATTTATTATTTTATCCCATTATTACTTAAAATATTTTTAATTTTTAAAAAATTATTTTTTATCATTTTTAAATTTTTTTATTATATTGTATTTTCATTTATTTTATGCCCCTTATTATTATTTTTTTTTTCATTATTTTCATTTTTTATTTTATTATTATATTTTTATTATTTTTTTTTAATTTTTTTATCATTATTTTTATTTTCATTGTTTTTTTTATTATTATCAAATTAATTATCATATTAAAAAGATTTTTTTATTCTTTTTGTTTTTTATTTTTTTTTTGTTATTTTCATACTATTATTTTGTTATAAAATTATATTACACATTTTTATTCTGGTGTTTGTTAGTTATTTTGCTTTTTTGGATTTTTATTAATTATCAAATATATTAAAAATTTTTTTTTTTTTTTTATATTAATTTAAAAACTTATTATCTTACTTTTATTATTATTGATTATATTATAATTATTTATATTTTTTTTATTTTTTTTTTATTTTAAATATGTTTTTTAAAAATTTATATTATTAAATTCATTTGGGGAGGGAAATGTTTTATAAATTAAAAAAATTAAAATTTTTAATAAAAATAAATAATATTTATTGAACTTCTTTTCTAAATGTGAAACAAAGGATAAATTCAGGGTTGACAAAAAGGGAAAGAAAAAAGGGGGAGAGGGGGGGATAAAAAATTTGTGGGTTCCCTTTTTTTTTTCCTTGGTGAATACTTTTCCTACAATGATGATCCTTCATCCATTTTAAACCCAAAAAAGTTATGTTAGCAACAATGATAGTGATAATGATGGTGATATTACAACAACAACAACAATAATAATAATAATAAGATAAAGATAATACCCAAAGTAATAAAATAAATAATAAAAAAAATAATAATAATAAAATAACGTAATAATAATAATAATAACATAATAATAATAACAAAAGTAATAAAAAATAAAAATAATATTGGGCAAAAATATAATAGTTTAAAATAATGACAATAAAATATTAAATAAAAATAAAAATTATTATTATTTTATTTTTATTATTTTGGTTTTATTATTTTTATTATTATTTTATTATTTTTTTATGTAATTAAAAATGATAATTATAATGATATTATTTTATTATTATTTGGGGGATGATGATGATATATGAATGATAATGATAATAATAATAATAATATGTAATAATAAATTTAAAAAAATTTAAAATTTAAAAAATAAAAATAAAAAAATTAATAAAAAAAATAATAAACAAAAACGTAATACAATATTTTTTTTTTAATAAAAAACCAAAAAAATAAAAAATTAATTAAATATTATGTAATAAAATAACACAAAAACAACAACAACAAAACAAAAATGTTTAAAAAAATAATAAGATAAAAATAATTGATGATTGATGATGAATAATTTATTATTTAACAATAATTTTAATATAATAAAAAAAAGAATATTGAAAGTGAAAGTAAGTAAGTTTTTTTACCCCCTTGGTTTTTGCTAGGGGTGGGCAGTTGATTAAGTTTTAATAATCTAAATTGTACAGTTTGTCTGGACTACTGAATGTAGGGTAAAAAAAGAAATATGAATCTACATCATACAAAAAAAATATTACTTTGAATGCTTTTTCCCCTGGTTTTTTTCACTGTTATTTTTACGGGAGTTGTTTTATATAATTTGGATATACTACGAGTATATCCCGATGTATCAGGAAATAAATATTCACATAGTTCTTTTACCCTTTTCTTGGGGGGTTGAAAGGCGTAACTGACATTCCAAATAAGGTGTTCAAGCGTTCCCCTGTTTTTTTCGTTTCACAGTTATACCTAATTAACTGCACTTCTTGCACTGTGCAGGCTAGTAATTTGTAACTAAACGTGCTGGCAATAACTACGCACATTGTCGGTTTGACTTTTTTGCCACCCATGGAAAGGTTTTTATTCTGTATTTATTGTAGTGCTTTCAGGCCTTTTAGCGTTTGTCAGATCTACCTTTTGAGAACTTTTTAAATTGTGAACCCTAGCAAAAGGCCCCAAGATCTTGTTCCTGTATCTTTTCTGCTAGTTTCCTTGCCATTTTGTTACTTTGGGCGGGCTTTTCGTAGCCAACAAAGATGGTATCCATCAATTTCAAGTTACGTTACATTAATGCAACTACAATTTCCCATCGCACCTGCTTTGAAAAAATTTACTGTCCCAAGAGCATTTTGGAGTAAAGAAAAAATATCCCGGCCCGGGGGTTTAAGAATTCCTTGCAAAGGGGATCCCGCCAATTCCTTTTTTTTAGTTTTGGCCCAAAAATTTTCATTCATATTTAAATGATGTTTCAGTAGCCCCTTTTTTTTATACAGCGCAAGCACAACCGCATTGAAACTAACTGTACGGATCGTCAGGTAAAACTCGTATCATCATGCCCCAAATTCTGTGTTCCTTTTTCGTTGCTAACACAATTTATTTTAAACGCATTGTGTACACTGTTTTTTTTTTTTGTGGTAGACATGTAAGGTCACGATCAGATTGAATATTTCCCCCGGGGGAATTTCGTATTTTACAAAAATTGGACATGACTTTTTAATGTTCATATAGATTTGTGTATCAGGGCGCTCGTGTGTGTGTTAGTCAGTCTCCCTTGGTAATTTTAGTTGCATTTGTTTTGGAATTTTGAAAAATACAGGGAAAACCCTGTTTTTGTTAGGTAGTTTACTGTAAATTTGGGGTTGTGTTTTTGATAATTTAAAGAAATTCCATAGCTTTTAACCCCATTTAGGTGGTTAAAGGTTTTCATCAAAAAAATTGGATATTTAAGGGTTGTTTGTTTTTCTTAAAAGTCACATCAATTTTTGTTCTTGGGGGCCGAAGGTAAAAAAATTTTTGGTTTCCCTTTTTTGTGTGGGTCCGTGATTTTCCCAAAAATGTAGTATATATATTTTTACCTTTTTTTTTTATCTTTTTAAAAGTTATAAAAAAATTAATTTTAAATAATAATGAAAAATCTAACAAATATTTATAATAATAAAAATAATAATGAAAAAATTAAAATATATAATAATAATAATAATTTATTTTTGATAAAATTATGATGAAAATTAAAAATAATAAAAAAGTAAGAATGGTAAAAAAATAATAACACAATAAAAATTTTTTTTTTTATTATTATATTATTATTATATTATTTATTATTATTATTTATTATTTATTATATTATTATTTTATTTTTATTATCATTTATTATTATTATTATTATTTTATTTATTATTTTATTATTTTTTATTATTATATTAAATTTAAAT
>NW_023642468.1:0-7500 GCF_015228065.2 Penaeus monodon | reverse complement strand
CTGCCTACGGACGTGTCCTTTTATGCGGCGGTTCCCTTCGAGGACGGATGTTTGTTCCTGTGCGAAAGAGAAAGCCGGGCTGCATCTGCGTCCTGCCAAGGAGAAGGGCCTGCGTGCTTGGACGGAGGTGTGAAGGTACCCCGGGCCTGCTACGTATTGTTGACATCGCTCGGCCACGCACAAGGCTCGTCCTCGAGCCGACGTAACGCTTGAAACGAGGCAGTAGAGGGTCTGTTTGGTATTACAGATGGTCTGGTGATCGAGAGTCGCTGGGCCGTCGCGTGCCAGGTAGCGGGTGTGGCAGGGGTTTTCGCAGAGGGCAAAAATTCAGTAGCGAGGAGGGTCATCGTCTTCAGAAGCTGAAAAATAAGTGTACCAGGCCCGTAAAAGGGCTAAGGAGAAGGATGATAATGAGTTTGTCAATCACCTTACTAAGTTGCAAGAAAAAGAAAGCAAATAAGGACAGTTGTCACAAGAAGGGGTGTCAAGTAGTGAGTTCAATAAGGTACCCTCATATTGAAGAGAGAAAGTTGATTGAATAAGACTTCAATCTTTTGGGGTAAATAGGCAAGTATATAGCTTCGAACACATAGGCAGCTGGGGGCCCGAACTTAATTCTAACAGTGCGCTCCGGCGCTTCAGTCGTTGAGGTAAGTGTGCGGCGGGCGCACGATTCCTTGTTTACGGCCATGAAACCCGGGGTTAAAATTAACTTGCGGTGAAAATCAAACAGGCGCGTCTCTGCGCTTCAATCGTATGAGGTAAGTGTGCGGCGGGCGCAGGGTTCCTTTTTTACGGCCATGAGCCGGGCTTAAATTAACTGCGGTGATTGTAACCGATAAGCCTATATAAAGCATTGGGGTCTCCAATGTGTTGCCCTTATTGCAACTGGAGATACTACATCAGTAATTTCACCAAACCTTAAACTAAAGAAGCATAAACTCCAGCTTACTGAGGACAAGATATCGAACTTCGAGAGGACGTCGTAAAAAAGATTTCGGTTCAAAATTATTAGTCATAGGGATGGACATAGTAAAATACGCAATCTTAGAGTGAATTCCGAGTAGGTGGGCAGGTAGGTAAATAAGAGGATAGTCAGGTGATCGAAATCTACATGGAACGAGGGACAGATTAGCACGGCAGGTATGAAGAAACAATGATATAAAGAACGATATAAGAGTATACACAGAAATAACAAAAACGCAAGAAGTAATGAAGTGATTACTAATTTGAATAAAATATAAGAGAAAAAAATAGATGATTCATTAATTTGACACAAATAAAAATGAAATAATATGAGAGCAGCCAAACATAAAAATAATTAAATAAACTCGAAGGTATCATTTGTTCTGAGAGAAATGATATATGCTAAATTGGATTGAGGATTTGAATGATAATAGACAGAAAAATACTAACACAATACATAATAGGGATGGTTATGCTGGGGAATGAGGGTGGAAGTGAGGGTGCATGTCACTTAGGTTGATCTCAGTGTGTGTGAAAAAAACAATGGTTGAAGGGAGGAGTTAGTAGATAGAGTTAGTTTGTGTGCGTTCGTAGAGTGGCGTGTACTTGAATTTTAAAGAGGCAACTTTTATGCAAGGTGGGTGGGTATAGGGAGGGAATAGTACTCTTTGGGGATTAAAAAGGGACTCTTACTTTGATAGTAACGAGGAAGATGTTAGTGGGATAGAACTGCGACATCCTGGCTGGTTGACGAGGGTTGCGAAGAATTAGCGAGGCAGGTGAGCCCGGGTTGGCGAGTGTGGCGGCGTTTTGAGTGCGAGGATACATCTTCAGCGACTTCGTCAGGAGGTAGCACAGGCGGAGTGGTCAGCATAAGTAGTAGGGGCAGACATGGTGCGGGTAGGCTTGATCAAAGTGGATTTTGGTTTAGCGAGGGCGGGGCTTTAAAAAGGCGGGGGGAAACCGGTGGATCGGCAACGGCGTCGGCGGGGGACGCGAGGGGTTAGGGAATAGCGCGGCGTTTGAGTTCCCGTAAACACCGTCCCTCAGTGAAAGCGAGTGCCCCCCCGTAAGCCACCAGATGTAAACGAAAAAGGCCCCCGCGGGCGAAAGTTTAAGGCCACGGGAGTTGGGACCCACCACTTCCCCAAGATGTAAGCGAGGGGGCCCCACCGCAAGCCCCAAATTTGAGTGAACGAGAGATTAGGAGCACCGCGTATAGATTGACCCGAGACGAGAGTGGACTTTGGGTGGGCGAGTGAAAAGGGGCTTGGCGGGGGTTTTATTTTTGACGGAAGATATGAGACCCCCCAAGAGCCCCCCGGCCCCCGGGGGGAGGACGGGGGCGGTGGGGGGCCCCTTGCGGCTTGGGCCGTCTGCTGTGTCTTTCGGTGGTGGTTCCCCGTAGGGACGGCCCTTTTTATGCGGCGGTTCCTTCGGGGACGGATGTTTGTTCCGGGTTTCCCAAAAAGGGGGGAAACCCGGGCTCCCTCTGCGCCCTCCCCAAGGAAAAGGGCTCCCGTGCGGGGACAGGGGTGAATTGTAATCGGCCTTGCACGTATTGTTGAAAATATAAAATTATATAATTGCCCGGGTAAGACAAAAAAATTGAAACCTGGGGCCCCCTAAAACAAGGAAAACACCCTATTCCTCCTTCCCGGGGTTGGGTGAAAAATGGGGAGAAGGGCAGGGAAAATTTTGGGTTTTAAAAAAACCCCTTTTCAGTTCTACTGTTTAGGGTTTTTAAACCAAAAAAAAATGTCTGGCGTTTTAAACAGTTTTTAATTTTTTAAAAAGCGGCAGAGATAGTTCATAAATGTTGGGGGACTTGCATTGAAAAGGGAGCCGGGGGTTTCCCCCTCAACTTTTTTTTTCCCCTGAAAAACCCTCTACCCCAATGTTTAAAAACAAAAAACGAAATTCATACCACATCGCCGTCCCCGGGGTTTATAAAAGGGGCGCTTTAGTTAGGGGGAAACCAGGGACAATGTTAAAATGATCTGGAAGCCCAAAAAAGAAAAGGAAAACAGGCCCAAATTAAAGAAACACTTTAAAAAAATGGGAAAACGTGGAACGAAAGGGAAAAATGAAAGAGATGGGTAAATTAAAATTACTGTCTGAAACCCGAAAGGATAGAAAAAACATTAAAATACTAGGAATCAGTGAAAAAAATTGGGAAAAGAAATGGAAGTTAAAAAACAAAGGGAAAACAAGAATTTTCTTTTTTTAAAAAGAAAAAGGGAAAATAGCCCGGATTGCTATGATTCTCACGAAAAAAATGAAAATGCACAAATGGGACACCCCAATAAAGGGAAGGCTTTTTTAAAAGCCCGAATAAAAAGGAAAAAACCAAAAATATTAGACATACAATGTTAGCCCCAAACCAATATTGAAAAGGTTTAAGAAATGGAATTTTTTAAATTTTTCCCCAAGATACTTTGACACAATTCCCAAAACAGGGGGGGGTTTGTAAAAATAATTTTTGGGAGCCCCAAAATCCCAAAAAGTAGGAAAAAAATCAAAAAAGGGGGAAAACCCTGGGGAAAAATTTCGGCCTTTGGAAATAAAAAAAGAAAGGGGAAAAGTTTTTATAAATTCTTTAGTACAAAAAATTGTTAAGAAAATACATTGTTCCAACACCCCCAAAGGGAAACTTTTTACACTTTGGTTTTCACCAGACAAAAGAACACGCAACCAAATTGAATCATTGTGCTGAAAAAAAAGGAAAGATTTGCATAAAAAATTCCAAAACAAGACCTGGTCCCGACGGGCAACAGGCCCCCAGCTAAACTATCGATTTTAAAATAAGACTCAAAAAGAGGAGCGTCAAACACCCCCTTTAAAGCTCGATTTTTTAAAAAACTTTGATAAAAAATTTCCCGAATTGCAGTGTCAAAAAAATTTGGGAAAAAATTTAAACAATGTGAAGATGAAATAAAACACCAAATGGTTGGGGGAAAGGAGGAAAAGAATTTTGCGAGCAGGGTTTAAAGAACCCATCCCCAAAAAGAAAAAGAAAAATTTTCCCCCTGGATTTTCTAAAAAAAAAACACTAAGTGAAATTGAAACAAAAAGATGCCAAAAATAAAAAGGATCAAAAAAAATTTGAAAAAAAATTTTAAAAAAAAAAAAAATAAAAAAAATTAAAAGTTTTATTGCAAAAAGAAGGAAAAAATTTAAATAAACCCATTCCCAGAAAATTTAAAAAATTTTTCCTATAAATAAGAAAAACAAAAGAACTTTCCCCAAAGGAGTAAAAAAACTTTCACCCAAAAAATTTAAACCTACAATGGGACATATCAAAAACTAAAGATGGATGTTTATTTTGATGGAAAAGAAGTAAAAGATAGATGGAATAAAATATTGTTCCAATATAAAAAAGAATAAAAATCTAAAAAAACAACATTAATTTTGAACAAAAGCAGCGGGGGAAAACCCCGCCAAAGCTGGACGAAGTTAAAAAGCCATAAAAGAAGTTTAAAGAACAAAAAAAGAGCCCCGGAATAGGTGAAAATAAAAAGCAGAAAATTAAGAAAGCTGGCCCAAAAATGTTGAATATTTTTCTACAAAAATCTGTACAAAAATATGGAAAGAAAGAAAAAGGGCCCGAAGACTGGGAAAAAACAGCTTTCTCCCATACCCCAAAAAAAGGTGACGCCTCCAATGCAACCCAAAAATAAAGGGCAATTTCCTTAATAAGTCACAGCAGCAAAAAATTTTGGGGGAAAAAATTTTTGCTGAAAGAATTTAAGTTTAAGTTAAAAGAGGAAATTGCAGGGCGAAAAAAGCAGGTTTTTGCCCCGGAAAAAAGGACCAGAAACCCGATTCTAAAATTTTTAAAATTTATAAAAGAGAAAAAACCGAGAACATCAAAAAAAACCTATAACCCGGGTTTCATCGATTATGTGAAAGCTTTTATAGTTGATCACGATATTTGGAATAACCCGTACGATATGAAGTTTTCCAAAAAAACATCATCCAATTAATTTAAAAACCGTATGACCAACAACAAGCAGCTGTAAAACCAATTAGGGTTTAAAAGAAGGTTTTGAAGTTTAAAAAGGGTACGACAGGGTTTCATTCTGTCTCCGCCCCTCTTTAATTATTATGAAAAAAATTTTGAGAGGGGCCCTAGAGAATTTGAAGGAAAAATGCGGATGTTTGGGGGAACAAAAAAACAAATCTTTAGGACGCCCAGATATAGTTTTGATTGCCAGCAGTACAATGAAATACAAAAAATACTAGATAAAGTTTGAGAAGCAAGCGAAAGGTGGGTTTTTTCTTAAGGCCCAAAAAAACTAAAATCATGAAGATTCAAAGATAACCCGGGAAAAGAAAGAAATGAACATGTTTAAAACAAAAGGAATGAATTTTGGAAAAAATTTAAAGAGTTCACTATCTGGGGCGTTTTAAAAAATACATATTGTGATTAAAGGGGATTAAAAAAAAGAATTTCCATTGCCAAAAGCGCCCCAATTTCTTCAATAACATTGAAAGCCGGCCCCTTTCCCCTTCGGACAAAAACGAGGGTTTTTGGGAAAAAATTTTGTTTTCCCCCTTGCATTTTATGGTTTTGAGGGGGTTTTTGAAGTAGATAGACAAGGAAAAGGTCAATAGTTTTGAATGTGGTTTTCAGACGAGTCCCGGATTGCTGGACAGAGAAGAAGGGCGAAGGGGAAATTTTGAGAAAAAATAAATTGTAGAGGGCCGGGCTGTTGGAAATCTTGAACAAGAGGAAATTTAAAGGTTTTATTGGGAAAGTAATGAGAAGTAAAAGTATGAGAAAAAAGGAAAGGGATGGGATAGGGAAAAAGAGGAAAGGGGAAAACCCAAGACAAGGGTGAGCGACAAAATAAAGAATTTGGGGGGGCTGTCGTGGTTTTAAATGGAAAAAAAAAGCGTTAAAACGAGTTTAGTGGGAAGGATGGTGGAGGGGGGTCCACGGTGCTCAAAACATGAGCATACGTATGATTGATATATAATTTAAAATTTTATTTTATTATTTTTATTTATATATATAAAATACAACACAAACACAACCCCCACCACACACACACCCCACAAAACCCAAAATATAATATATAATAAGATATTAAAAAATATAATATGCCTCCCTTTAAAAAAATGTAACAGGATATTCACACACACAAACACAACACACACACCCAAAAAAGAAATAAAAAAATAAAATATATTATATTAATAATATATGAGATATATATAATTTTTTTTTTTTTTTTTTTTTTTTTTTTTACCCAACAAACACAAACACAAAAAATATTTTAATATATATAAAATTTTTTTAAAAATATTATATATATATATAATATATACATTTTTTTTTTTTTTTTAACTTTCATGTTTGGGGGACGGTGGCAAGTATGATATTAAATTGTGTTTTTTGTTGGATAAATTTTGGGAGGAGACGTGGTAGGGTCCCATTTCTTTCCAGAGAGTGCCGGGTTATTTTAGGTAACCCTTCTCCATTTATCCGGTTTGGGGCCCAGCACGACTTGGCTGGTTGCCCCCCCCGTGCTAGGTGGGCCACCGGGGGAATTTCCTTTCCCAAAAGGAAAACAACGCCCCGGCCCCGTGTTCGAACCTAACTCGGTTCCTCGGAAGACTTGAGTCCGAGTTAACCATTGGCCACCGGGGCCCCTATAACAATATCTCAAAAACGGTATGCTCAGTTGAGCACCCGGGATTCCCACACCCTTCCCCATCAACCGATCTGCGCTTTTTTTTTCCACTTGTCCCACGACAATATTTTTGATTGTCGTTTGTTTTCGGTTTCCCTCTTCTCTTTTTTCCCACCCCATCCTTCGAAAAGCTTTCTCAATACTTTACTTTATCACATGCCAAAAAAATTTTAATTTCCCCCTTTTTCAAGAGCCAACACCCGGTTTTTACAATTTTTTTTCCACCATCATCGTTTTTTCCTGTCAGTTAAAATTATGTCTGTAACACCACATTAAAAAAACTTTTGACTTTTTTGTTATCTCCAGCCCCCAACCCCAGAACAATGAGGAATAAAATAATGATTTCAAAAACCTCAGTTTTGTTCGAAGTAATGCTCGGTTTTCAAATGTTTTTGAGAGCAATTGGGTTTTGGTTTTCTCTTTTTATCTCGGGAAATATCTAGTATTCGTTAAAACAGCTCAAAGAAAGTGAACTCTTCACTTTTTCCAAACATTCATTGTTTAAAAATTTTATCATTTTTCATTCCCGGTTTTAAATTTTCGACTTATTTTTCTGGTTTAGAAAAAGCCACCCTTTTCGTTTTGCTTCTCTAATTTATTAGTAGCTGTTGTAGTTCGTGTTTGCGGCAATCAAAATATTCATCGGGTCCTTAGTTTAATTTTTTGTATCCCAAACCCTTAAGTTCCAAAAAAATTTTCCTAGAGACTTATAATTTTTTCAGAATAATTTTAAGAGTGCGGAGACAAAAATAAAAACCGTCGCACCCCTTAAACCCAAAAGGGTTTCTTACATTTTAGTGTTGTTTTTGGTTTCATACATGGTTTTTACAGTTGG
>NW_023642467.1:0-9827 GCF_015228065.2 Penaeus monodon | reverse complement strand
CACCCGGGCCCCAATAACCAGTCTTACCAACGCAACTGACTTTTCACTGCCAGCTCTCTTCCAGAAGATAAGGAAGCCCAACAGATCAACAAAAACGCATGTCTCCTGAAAAGGGGTTTACCAAAAACTGACCATTCACAAAAAAAAAACCCAAAAACCAGCTTGTGATACGTATTCCTTGGTTATCCGCCCTTCTGGTGCCGCATTGGCCATCCCAGCTCGACCTGTCCCAGGGAGAAATAATACCAAGGGGCGGGTGGTAAGCAAAAACGTTTTGAAAAAACGCCAATATTGCGTTGTAGTTCCAGTGGTGTAAATCTGTGCAATTTGTATTGTAATTAGGTGGCGGCAGTCAGAACAAAAAAGCACATGTGCGTTGACCGATAAAGCTTCAAGGCTGAAAAAACACTAATTCCCAAATGATTATCAGTAATTATCCATGGGAAAATCTTTAAATTCCCATTTTTTACTTCCTAAGAATATCTGATTATTAATGATCAAAACTGTAAAACACCACTTTTCGTTATAAAAACACATTTTTTTCCATTGGAGATGCTACGAAAGGGCGTGGGGGCTTACCTTGTTGCCAGGATAAAACCGTGGTGGGAAAAAGGGACGTAATGTTTGCACCCAGTACTATATTAATATATATATATTAATAATATATTTTTATTAATATTATATATATATATATATTTATATTATTATATATAAATTTTAAATATATATATATAAATATATTATTAAATATTATATATTTATATATAAATATTATTATATATATATTTATATATTATATATATATATTTTATATTATATATTTATTATGATTATATTAATATATATTAAATTATGTTTATATTTTAAATAGTAATATATGATTAATATATAGACTGAGGTGCAAAAACATTACGTCCTTTCCCCACCACGGTTTATCCTGGCAACAAAGTAGCTTCCGCCTTTTCGTAGGCATCTCCAATGGGACAAAAAATGTGTTTTATAACGAAAAGTTGTGTTTTACAGTTGATCATTAATATCAAGATATTCATTAGGAGTAAAAAAAATGGGGATTTAAAGATTCCATGGATTAATTACTGGATAACTCATTTTGCATTTAGTGTTTTTCAGCCCCTTGAAAAAGCTGATCGGTACAACCCCACATGTGCTTAGTTTCTGACTGGCCGCCCACCTAATCTACAAAATACAAATGCACAGATTTACACCACTGGAAACTACAAAACGCAATATTGCTGCTTTTCCCAAAGCGTTTTGCTACCCAAGGCCCGCCCTTGGTATTTTCTCCTGGGACAAGGGTCGAGTGGGGATAGGCCCAATGCAGGGGCAAGCCAGAAAGCGCGATTACCAAAGGGGAATAACCGTATCACAAGCTGGTTTTGGTTGGTTGTGAATGTCGTTGTTTGGTTAGACCGCTTCGAGGAGACCATGCGTTTTGTTGATCTGTGGCTTTTTCTTATCTTCTGGAAGAGGAAGCTGGCAGTGGAAAGCAGTGCTAGAGAAAAACTGTTTGCCAGTTGGCCGTGGGTAAACCCCAAGGACTTCGGTGCAGTCTGGGAAAAAGAAGCGCAGGAGTTGGGGGCTTGCTGTGTGTGTGCAGACTGGGGCTTTTTACCCTCATGACACCCCCCCACCCTCAAATCCCTTGCTCTTGTTCTGTTGCGGCTTTGGAGGCGGAGATTGGAGGGCCAATGTGAGGATCACCCCTGCCCTGTTACCTCGGCCCTCGGCAGTTGTCTTTTCTTTTTTTTTTTTCTCCCTTTCCTTTTTCCTTTCTCTTCAATCCCCCATTTCTGTTGTCCACTTACACCAAATCGTTTACCATAAAGCTGTGTGATCTTTTGGTGTCTGGTAAATTTCTTTGTTTTTGACCCTTGGACCCATTTTCCGGAAAATTCTTACCGGGAGAGCTTCCCCATTCCGGTTTCATAATAGATGAAAGGGGGCGTCCCCCTCCCCCCAGTCCCTTGCTCGTTTGTTGTCGGTGGGGGCTATAGATGGAGGAACAGGCCCCCAGTGTAGGGGATCCACCCCTACTTGGAACTCAGCCCTCGCCTCAAAACTAATTTTTGGCACGGTTCTTTTTTCCTCTTTCCCATTTTCCTTTTTCCTTCTTTCATCTCCTTCTGTTCACTTGCCATAATTGTTAAACATTTTTTTACCCTTTATTTGTTTTTAACCATTAATTAAACCATGCAAGGGGCGTTAGGCTGGCTACCTTGTCATTTACGTGGGGGGCGTGTGACATGAAGGCGGGTCAAGTGCAACCTGCTTTGGGATTACGATTGTGATTATCTTTTTTGTTTTTGGGTTTTTTTATTTTTTTTGATGCTGATGGTTCGGAGCTACTAAATTAATAATTTGTACTCTGTAAAGTGAGCTGCAAACCCATTACGAATTTTTATGTATTTGTTATGCAACAAATACATAAAAGGATTTAAATGTGTGCAAGAATCCAGAGCCTATTCTTGATGCCCTAATTGCTGGTAGGTTGGTACTGGACCGCGTCGCCACTGCTTGGCCCTTCAGTTTGTTTCTACAATTATTATAATTGTTTCTATTGTTTTTTTAGTACCACTATTATTAATTACTCTTTAAAAATATTGCCCTTTATTATTATATTTCTTGATTATTGTTTTAGTAGTAGTAGTTATGGTATTAAATGACAGATATGATATCCCACAATTTAAAAATTCTTCAGTTCGTAAAAACCTATAAGATAAATTATAATTTAAAAACTAACGCCATTTAAGAAACAGAGAAAGTTACCCTAAGTAAATTGTAAAAACCAGCCATCCATTTTCTGTAATGCAAAGTTGGCCAAAAAAAAATATGTACATTATATTTCCAGCAATTAAGAAAACGTACTGTGGAAACTTTGCTTAAAGAAGATCAAAGAGGAATTTCATAACGTTGTTGGGACTGTATTTTCCTAAATGAAGAGGAAAAAATAAAACCTAAAATGTATATCTAATCACAGTTATTTTTGGTAAAAGAAAAAGCTGAAAAATACAACATGTAAGTGGACTGGCCACATTTTCAGATTTACAGCCAAATAAATACAAGTGTTTCCTTTGTAATTAAAAAGGACATGCTTTTATAGCGGAAAAAGGAGTGAGGGGAAACGGGAATAGTAGAACGGAGGAGAGAGAAAAAAAAATTCGAAAAAAAAGTAGGAGAGAGGAGAGCAGAAGAGAGGGAAAAAAGAGTAGAAGAGAGGAAAACGAGGAAAGGAAAAAAGAAAAAAAATTTCTGGAAAAAAAAGAGTTGGGAAGAGAGGGAAAGAAACAAGATTGGGAAGAGGATTTAAAAGGAAGAAGTGGGAAAGGAAGAGAAAAGGAAAGATCAGAAAAAAGAGTAGGAAAGGGGGGAAAAAAAAAATGGGAAGAAGAAAGTAGAAGAGGGAATGGGGGAAAAGGACAAAAAAAGATCGTTTTGAGAAAAGAGTAGAAGGAAAAGGAAAAAAGATCAAGGAGGAAAGAGGAAGGGGAGAGAAAAAAAAGATTCGCCAAAAAGAGTAGAAGAGGGAGGGAAAAAAAAGATCGGAAAGAGGAGGGAGAAGGAAAAAAAATATTGGAAGAGAATAAAAGAGGGGAATGGGAAAAAAAAGATAAAAAAAGATCGGGAAAAAGGGAGGAAAAGGAAAAAAAAAAAATGATCGGAAAAGAGTAGAAGAATGGGAAAAGGAATCAAGATAAGGAAGAAAAGCATGGGGAAGAGGAGGGAAGAAAAAAGATTCGGGAAAAAAGAGGAAGAAAGAGAGAGGGAAAAAAAAGACCGAAAAGGAGTAAAAAAGAACAACCGGTTAGAGACGGAGGAGGAGAGAGGAGGAGAGAGTGCAGGCTCAAAACATTTTCTCATGTGCCTGTGGATCACGTCCCCAACTGATCTCAAAAAAAAGACTGGATCGAGCAAAACTAAATTGTTTCTTAGAGCGCAGATTTTGAAGTCAATAAAAATCTGGGGCGGGCGGCCATATGGATGTACCCAAATGAAAAAACCGTGAGGGGGGGGGACTAATGCTAATATGGCGAAAAGCGGGGTACACAGTTGCTGTGCATTTGGGGTGCAGGCAAGCGTAGAAAAAAATATGGGAAATGGAGACCGAATTTTTTCGAAGTGATAGTGAAGGGAGTGGACGGGGGGCGACGAATCGATTTATTAAAGCGGAATTTTCCAAACGGACTTTTCCACGGGTAAGGTTTTATCTCCGTTTTTCTAAAATCGCGAGCTTTATCGTGGGACCGGATCGGAACTAATTCTTTCTTGGGAAAGTTCATGATGAGTTTACATTTTAAATATAAATGCAGCTTTCAAATAGCAGTTTAAAGGGCGATAAAGAAATTTATTTTTGGGATTAAGGGGCTATGGGTCAGAAGAAAAACAATTTTTTTGAGGGAAAAAAGTGCGGGGGTATCCTATGACTTAAAGCAAGTTACCTAATATACCTTTATAAATAATATAAAATCACTTGAAATATGCCTTAAAAAGCTTTCTAATCACTCCCAACTGCAATAAAGAAATGCTGTCCATTGTGAAATAAATGCACATTAAAAAAGAAAAAACACTCCACCCGGTCGGGGGCCGGGGCCGTTTAGTTCCCGTGTTTGCCTAACAAGCTAATGATTTATCCATTTCATTGGGAATGTAACTCTCCTCTATACACGTCTGTTACCGGAACAGTTGTACTTCTTGCCGGTAAAGATGCAACCCGCTATAAATTTATCAAGATATTGTCCTGGTGCTGCAGTGATTTCCGCACACTTGCTTTCATGTTCTGGGTACATCCAATATGGCCGCCACGATTTCAAAGCTGTGGCTTCGTTTCAAAAAAACAATAGATGCTCGATCCAGGTCTCTTTTTTGAGGATCAGTGATCACGTCCCACTCTATTGCCATTGATTTACCCAATGCCCCTGCCCTACTCCCTCGCCATGCCCTTGCCTCAGTGTACCCGTGGGCGAGGCAGAAAACGAATCTAAATGGGACATCGGGGTAAGTTTCTTTCTGTTGCGGACATAAACCAGCATGGAAACTCCAGGGGCATAACTTTTTAATTTTACAGCCTTATAAGCTTCATTAGTTTTCTTTTCGTATTTATTGATATTATTGTTATTTTTATTATATTTTTTATTGTTATCAATCCACCATCATCCATCATCACCACCACCATCACCATCACCATCACCATCACCATCACCATTCAACCATCAACCACCACCACCATCATCATCATCATCATCATCATCATCATCATTCATCATCATCATTCATCCATCATCATCATCATCATCATCCACCATCATCATCTTCACCACCGTCATCATCATCACCACCCATCATCACCATCACCCATTCATCATCATTCAATTTGCACGGGACTTTGCAAACCGTAAGCCCTGCCCTCACCCCAGCCACCTCCTTCGCCAGGACTCTGAGGAGGAAAAAAGGGGGGGGACTGTTTTTTGAGCTTAGCGATTGGTATGTCAAAGGGACTAAAAAGTAAGTAAATATATTATTTTTTTTTTTTTCCCCTCCTGTCGTTTTAGATTTTTTTTTTTTTTTAACCCGAGAGAGAGAGAGGAGAGAGAGAGAGAGGAAAAAGAAAAGAGAGAGAAGAAATTTTACGAACGATTTCCAAACGCCATCTCTGCTGTCGTTTTTAATGCTTATTTTTTACTTTAATTAATTTTGCAATATGTAGGTTGAGATGATGATTAATGGACGGGATGGACAGATTGGATGAAAACTGTTTTGAAAAAAACTGATGGCATTGGCGATGATAATTGGACTGCATACAGTCAGTTATAACCAAACCCTCATGGAGCGTATCTAAAAAAAAAAAAAAAAAAAAAAAAAAAAAAAAAAAAAAAAAAAAAAAAAAAAAAAAAAAAAAAAAAAAAAAAAAAAAAAATATTTTATATATATATATAATATATATATATATATATATATATTTATATTATATATATTATATATATTAATGTGACCAAAAATAAAACAGGAAAAAGTTTAAAACTGAGGGCAAGTGAGGCTATAAAAATGTATGAATATGTTTTTGGACATGATATACCAGGATGTTAAAAAACTCATTCATGCAACCCTAGTCCGTTACTTATTGTTATATCTTGCACTTCAATTTTATTTTTAAAACCTGGAGTTTTGTCGCTATATTTTATCACTGACATTTTTTCGTTTTTTAGATTTTTTAAAAAGAAATTATATGGGCATTCTTATAAACATTCTTTATTTATACCAGGACTATAAAATAGATCGTTACATTTTTTTTTTTTTTTTTTTTTTTTACGATACCTTATATGACAGTTTGTTTTTTGTCAAATCCACATTATTTATTTTTGCTGTTAAAAAACAATATATAGGGGACAAGTCGTTTTGATTCTCAGGAAAAACTCATTCACTTTATCAGTAAATAATTGGACCGGACCACTATTATTAAATGTTTTGTCAATGCAAACCTCCATCTATTAAAATGAGCATAAAGTATATTCATCTAATCCACTCAGCAAAATATATGATAATCGGAAATAGGGCAGAGGGGAAAACACCTGTGGGACGCGGCATATTATAGATTCAAGCTTTTCAATTTAGTGTTTGACATTTCCTGGTTACACACATTTCAGTAAGAGAATAATTCTACTGCTGTGACTACACACTTATTTCCGTGAGGTGGATATTATTCGTTTTAGGATAAATGGGGTATCGGCAAAAAAAACTGTTTTTCCATTGTGTTGGGATGAAAGGATATGGGATAGCAGGAGCCAGAAAACTAGTAATGATTCAGAAATTCCATAGGCTTTTGAAAAAAAAAAATGATAGATGATGCCAATGGAGTGTGGGGAAATCCATCAAAAGGGGAAGGATATAATATATATATATATATTATATAATATATTATAATATATATATATATATAATATATAAAGATATATATAAATATATCTATATATATATAATAATATATTGTATATACACATACATGTATTATAAAATGTATATACATACATGATAATATTTACACAAACCACACGGCGCCGCACACAAAAACACAAAACCAAACACCACACATATTTACCCACACACATATGTGTCCTTCTTTCATATAATAATGATAATAAATATTAATAATAATAATTATTATTATTATTCATTTATATTTATTATTATTGTTTCATCATCATTTTTATTATCATTACTTTCGCCTTCTTCTCCTCCCTTTTCCTTCTTTCTCCTTCTTTCTTCCGCTTCTTTTTTTCTCATTTTTTTTATCTACACCCACATATTATAGGCCGTATTCGGAGGGGGGGGGGGAGGGGGCTGTATGTAAAGTAAACATTTTCCATCTTTTATTACTGATAGAATATAGTTTCTTAAAAAACGCCTGTTACCTCTGAAAATGTCGGAAGTATTTGCAAATATTATTACGCATTATTTTCCCTCGATTTGAATAAATTTATTCCGTTTATTTACTTATAAGAAAGTAAGCCACCGCCTCATCGCGGACATTTCCAATAGGGAACGGGGAGGGCTTAGGAAAATTGCGTGAGTTTTAATGAGGGAAAATTGAAATTCGTGTTCATGGCGTAGGCAAAAGTGTTTTGGGAAAAGCAAAACGTCGTTTTTGTGTTTGAAAATGTATTGGGACCGAATGTTTCTCGTGCACACCACACACACCCCACACCCCACACCCCAACCCACCACCACCACACCACACACACCACACACACCACCACACACCCACAACACACCCCAACCACCACCACCACCACACCACCACAACCACACACACACCACAACCCACACCACACCACACCACCACACCACCACACACACACCCAAACACCCCACCACACCAACACTCACTCACACACACACATGCATCTATAACTATCTATCTATATATATAAATATATATGATATATATTATATATACATAAATAAATAAATAAATGTATATACATACATACATATATATATATATAATAATATATGATAATATTATTATATATAATATATATATATATATATATGTTATATATATTTCAATATATATTTCAGAGATCAAATTTTCATCCCAACGAAGAAACTATTTGTATTTTACAAGTGTAAAACGGAATTATTGGGAAAAATAAATGAATAAAATACGTTTCTTTTCGTGTTTAACTGGTGGTGGACGAATGAATTTTTAAGTTTTTGATCCCACTATAAACGTTATTGAAATTATTACAAAGAGTTAACCAAATAAACAAGTTTGCCAGAGTGGAGAGCAGGAACGGTGTTGACTGAGAAAGCTCCGTTGATCGCTATAAAAAAAAGTTAAGGAAAATTCTTGCGCAATATAAAACCCGAGAGTTTTTTAAGGATCCTATTTTAGATATATTTTAAAGTAAGGGTTTTTCGTATCCTTTTTAGTTTTTTTTTTATAATTTATTTAGTTATGATCTAAAATTTGATTATTTCTTTCAAAAGTTTGAGAATATTTTAAAACTGCGTACGTTGATAAATACAGGGGGCGGAATTGTAACAGGAAAAATAGTGATTGTAAACAAACGTAAAATTTTCTATTTTTTAGCAAACTTATCGCTTTATAAGAAATGGAAACAGAAACTAGAACTATTGCATAATAAATGTATTGAAATTTTGTTCTTATAAAAAATGCAGATGAAAGAGGAGAAAAAATATACAAAAGTACTACAAAAAAAAAAAAAACCCCTCAGAACACACATTACTCTCTCTCTCTCTCTCTCTCTCTCTTTTCCTTCTCTCTCACTCTTCTCTCTCTCTCTCCTCTTCTCCTCTATTACAAAACCGCACACACATTTAGGGCACACCCACACACCACACACACACACCACAACCAACACACCCCACAACACCACCACCCACACCACACCCCCCTCCCAATCTCCTCCGTACTCAACCCGGAAATTTGCGGTCTCGTTTCCCTTCGCTAAAAATAGCATCATGGGCGAAGGGTCCCTCGGAGGAAAAATCGGCGGGACGCCCTTAAAATACCCTGGCAAAGGGCCGTCAACCAGTCGTCTTCCGCTTGTGCAAGGTTGGTGGGGTTGGGCCCTCGGACTCTTTGGGCGTCTTCGGTTGCGAGGAGATTGCCCGTTGCGGTACCTGTATGAGGGAGGGGGAGGGGAGCGGGGATGTGTGATATATTTTCTGCAAGGGCTGGAAATGCTCGTCGTCTTAAATTCCTTTTTTTATTTTCGGGGTGGAAAAAATAGTTCTCATATCGTTTTCCTACAACAAAATTTCAAATATATACATACAATACATACATATATATTATACATTATATATATATATATATATATAATAATATATTATATATATTATCGCGGGCCACCTTCAGTCGATGTCGACTATGGCCTTACTGTTCTCTACCCACTCCCGTTTTAGGCAGAGTCAATGCCTGGGGGGAAAGAATTGTGAAGAGCAAAATGTTGCCCCATGTAGCAGGCTCTCTCTCTCCCACGCAGCTGATAGATCCAAAAGAACGGCATAAGGACCGATGCAGTTTGGCACCAGCGGGCGTCGCAGGAGTTGCCAGAAACGAGGTTGCAGGCGACAACGAGCTGCCTCGGGCTCCAGCTTCCGGATTTTTTCCCTCGGGGGGACTCCGGAAGCCTGTTATTCATCATATAGATACCACCAAGGCAGGTGGGTTGTTTTTATATAGCCTTTGACCATGCACGGCAGCAGCTGTTTTGTTATAGGGCGAACTTCCCCATAGCCTTTGACCATACAACAAACCGAACTACAAGACAGCAGTCAAACATTTT